>NC_047570.1:27315000-27550000 GCF_011004845.1 Esox lucius | reverse complement strand
AAATCCGGAGGACAATTACAGACGTAGCTGCCGGGGGTGTTGACACACAGGCCGCTGATACAGGTGGTTGGGTCCGCGCACTCATTAATGTCTGGTGGGGAAAGAATGGTGGGGGAGGGAGAGAGACAGAGTTCACATGCAATAACGCGAAGACGGTCACAAAGTGGCTCAGCATTCCTGCTTGTGATGTGATGTGCGCGTGTGCGCAGGCATACGTGTGTGTGTGTGTAGTATTAGGGAACGGGGGGGTGTGCGTCGGTGCCTCATCATTAATGGGAGACCTGACAAACTGGTGACAGCATAGTTAGGGAGGACGGGGATTATCACACTATATTTTCATCCCAGGAGAGAAGGGGAGGAGACAGGTTGGGGGGAGGATTTGGGCGTCTACACATGCAATTACATTCCTGTTAAGTCATTTGGCAGATTCTCTTACACAGAGCAGTTATAGTAAAGTGCCTTGCTCAAGGGCACCATAACCGCTTTTGTCAGGTCTGGTATTTGAAACAGCGACCATTCGACTACTGGCCCAACACTCTAACCACTAGTCTATCTGCCTCCTAGTGGACTCAATGTCTACCATTATGTAATAATCTGTTGGCCATATTCTCATTATCTACCATAATGTACTGTTCTGTTGGCCATATTCTCATTATCTATCATAATGTAATGTTCTGTTTTCCTTATCGTCATTATCTACCATTATGTAATGTCCTGTTGGCTATATCCTCATTATCTACCATAATGTAATATTCTGTTTTCCATATCCTCATTATCTACCATAATGTAATATTCTGTTTTCCATATCCTCATTATCGATCATTATGTAATGTTCTGCTTTCCTTATCCTAATTATCTACCATTATGTAATGTTCTGTTTTCCATATCCTCATTATCTACCATTATGTAATGTCCTGTTGGCTATATCCTCATTATCTACCATAATGTAATATTCTGTTTTCCATATCCTAATTATCTACCATTATGTAATGTTCTGTTTTCCATATCGTCATTATCTACCATTATGTAATGTCCTGTTGGCTATATCCTCATTATCTATCATAATGTAATATTCTGTTTTCCATATCCTAATTATCTACCATTATGTAATGTTCTGTTTTCCATATCCTCATTATCTACCATTGTGTAATGTCCTGTTGGCTATATCATCATTATCTACCATAATGTAACATTCAGTTAGCCATATCCTCATAATCTACCATAATATAATATTCTGTTGGCCATATGCTCATTATCTACCAAAATGTAATGTTCTGTTGGCCATATGCTCATTATCTACTATAATGAACTATTCTGTTGGCCATATCCTCATTATCAACTAGAATGTTATGTTCTTTTGGCCATTTGTTTTAGATACAAGTACTCCAAGACCTATGGGGAATAGGTGTGTTTGTCGTGTTCGGTGTATGTTTTGTGTATGTGTGTCTATTCATGTGTGATGTGTGCGGTGTATATGTGTGTCTATGTGTGTTTGGTGTGTGTATGTGTCTAACAGTGTGTGTGTGTGTGTGTGTGTGTTTAGGTTTACCTGTACAGTTTCCTCCACTCCTGTCTAGCTCGTAGCCGATGTTACACTCACACCTGAACAGCCCCGGAATGTTCTGACACCTTCCATTCACACAGATATCAGCAAAGGTACACTCATCTATGTCTGTGGGAGAGACAGGAGGGGAGAGCATGAGACAAAGAAAGAAAAAATAGAAAGAGAAAGAAAAAGAGAAAGAATGACCAAGGTGGGAAAGAGTGAGAAACAGGAGGAGTGGGCAGAGAGAGAAACAAAGAGGAGACAGAGGGAGAGAAACAGACAGAGTGGGCAGAGAGAGAGAAACAAAGAGAGACAGAGGGAAAGATATTGAGAGAAACAGACAGAGTGGGCAGAGAGGGAAACAAAGAAAGAGAGACAGTGAGAATGTCCAGCTGGGAAGGATTAGTATATCATGGGACAAAGTGACAGTGGTGGAAAACATACATCAGAGAGGAGGAAGTTCTTACCTCTCTGACTGACAGTTTTGGGGCACAGCTACCCAGAATGGACAGGCACGTACGGACTCACGCGCATGCAACACAAACGCATCCCCCCACAAACACACATTGACACATACACACATTTACGCACTAAAACACATGCTGACAGAGTAACAATGTACTGCATTATCTCTTGCAAATATTGGTTTAAGAAGTCTAAAATAAAACAGGCAGTGGCATCCATTTGGGCATTATCTCCTTCCAGCCATGTTCTGTCAAAGCCAATAAAGATCATATACAGTATGCCTCTGTAAAAGATTATAGCAGCGGAATCAACTATAGAGTATTTCAACTATGAATAATCCCATTCCAAAGTTATCCTCTTCACAATGTTTCAGGTGTATCCTAACATTATGCATCATATAATATCATAGAATTATACAACTCTGTATCCAAAAGAAGTTGGGATGCTGCGTAAAATGTAAATAAAAACAGAATGCAATGATGTGAACATTTCTGAGCCCATGTAGTGATGTCCACTACAGTGTCTGTTTTTAATGCAGTGCCGCCTGAGGGCCCAAAGATCACGGGCATCCAATACTGGTTTTTATTCTCCAGATTCTCAGAATCTTTTAATGATATTATGTACCATAGATGATGAGATCTCTTAGCAATTTTATGTTGTGAAACGTTATTCTTAAATTGTTTCACTAGTTGCCTGTGCAGTCTTTCACAGAGTGGTGAACCCCTCCCCATCTTTACTTCTGAAAGACTCATCCTCTCTGGGATGCTTTTTTATACCCAGTCATGTTACTGACCTGTTGCCAATTAACCTAATTAATTGTGAGATGTTCCACTAGCGTTTTCTTTTTGTAACAACACAATTTTCCAGTCTTTTGTTGCCCCTGTCCCAGCTTTTTTGAAACAGGTTGCTGGCATCAAATTAAATGCAGGCATATATCTTTCAAAAAACAATAACATTTCTCAGTTTCAACATTAGATATGTTGTCTTTGTACTATTTTCTATTGAATATGATGTTTAAATTATTTGCATTCTGTTTTTATTAACACTCACCTAAAGGATTATTAGGAACACCATACTAATACTGTGTTTGACCCCCTTTCGCCTTCAGAACAGCCTTATTTCTACCTGGCATTGATTCAACATGGGGCTGAAAGCATTCTTTAGAAATGTCGGCCCATATTGATAGGATGGCATCTTGCAGTTGATGGAGATTTGTGGGATGCACATCCAGGGCATGAAGCTCCCGTTCCACCACATCCCAAAGATGCTCTATTGGGTTGAGATATATTGACTGTGGGGGCCATTTCAGTACAGTGAACATTATCCTGCTGGAAGTAGCCATCAGAGGATGGGTACATGGTGGTCATAAAGGGATGGACATGGTCAGAAACAATGCTCAGGTAGGCCATGGCATTTAAACGATGCCCAATTGGCACTAAGGGGCCTAAAGTGTGCCAAGAAAACATCCCCCACACCATTACACCACCAGCCTGCACAGTGGTAACAAGGCATGATGGATCCATGTTCTCATTCTGTTTACGCCAAATTCTGACTCTACCATCTGAATGTCTCAACAGAAATCGAGACTCATCAGACCAGGCAACATTCTTCCAGTCTTCAACTGTCCAATTTTGGTGAGCTCGTGCAAATTGTAGCCTCTTTTTCCTATTTGTAGTGGAGATGAGTGGTACCCGGTGGGGTCTTCTGCTGTTGTAGCCCATCCGCCTCAAGGTTGTGCGTGTTGTGGTAACGAGTGGTTATTTCATCAAAGTTGCTCTTCTATCAGCTTGAATCAGTCGGCCCATTCTCCTCTGACCTCTAGCATCAACAAGGCATTTTCGCCCAGAGGACTGCCGCATACTGGATGTTATTCCCTTTTCACACCATTCTTTGTAAACCCTAGAAATGGTTGTGCGTGAAAATCCCAGTAACTGAGCAGATTGTGAAATACTCAGACCAGCCCGTCTGGCACCAACCAACATGCCACGCTCAAAATTGCTTAAATCACCTTTCTTTCCCATTCTGACATTCAGTTTGGAGTTCAGGAGATTGTCTTGACCAGGACCACACCCCTAAATGCATTGAAGCAACTGCCATGTGATTGGTTGATTACATAATTGCATTAATGAGAAATTGAACAGGTGTTCCTAATAATCCTTTAGGTGAGTGTATATTTTAGACAGCGTCCCAACTTCTTTTGAAACAGGGTTGTAATTATTTACAAATGCTGCAAACACACCCAAGGTGGATACAGTTTAAATGCCTTACCATCGCAGGCCTTTCCATCTGGGGTTGGGATGAAGCCCATGTCACACTCACAGCGGTAGCCTCCAGGAACATTCAGGCAGTGGCCACTCTCACACAGGTTCACGTTGTCTGCACACTCATCACTGTCTGTACCAGCACACATAGATTCATACATTTAACACTAATCATTGTCCGTACCAGGACACATACACACATACATTAAACTCTCATAACTGTGTGTACCAGGACACATACCTGGATACATTCAGCACTCATCACTGTCTATACCAGGACACATACATTCATACATTAATCACTAATCACTGTCTGTAACAGCACACATAGGTTCATACATTAACCACTAATCACTGTCTGTAACAGCACACATAGGTTCATACATTAACCACTAATCACTGTCTGTAACAGCACACATAGGTTCATACATTAATCACTAATCACTGTCTGTAACAGCACACATAGGTTCATACATTAATCACTAATCACTGTCTGTAACAGCACACATAGGTTCATACATTAACCACTAATCACTGTCTGTAACAGCACACATAGGTTCATACATTAACCACTAATCACTGTCTTGTACCAGGAGACATACACACATATATTAAACACTCATAACTGTGTGTACCAGGACACATACACACACACATTAAATACTCATCACGGTCTGATCTTGTCCAAAACACATCGTTTCAAATCTCTGCACAAAGAATCAGCTGGTAGTGGCATTTACAGTCAACGTTTTTAACACAGTCCGAGTTTGCGTGCGTGCGTGCGTGCGCTTTTGTGCGCGTTCATGTGCATGCCGTGTGCTTGTACGTGCGCAGTCATTTGCTTGGGTGTGTGGCGTGCACGTATGTGACCTGAGCAGTAGAAGCCGTCCCCAGAGAATCCCTCTTTGCAGTGGCAGCGATAGGAGCCCATGGTGTTCAGACAGTTGGCATTGTTGCTGCACGCGTGGGTCCCATTAGAACACTCATCCAGGTCTGGAACACACAGAACAGACATTGGAGGAGCTTGGTCACTGACTGACAACTCATGGATCGTTAAACTGTGCCTAGTCAGTTGTTACCGGAGTTATCACATGTGACATGATAGCACAAACAAGCTAAGTTATTGGATCTTTTGATCATCTATATGACACGTGGGTGGCTGAATATGGGTGTTATTAGCTCCTCTGGATTAAAAAAAATAAACCTGTTCTGTAGATGATCACTGAATGTAGTTGGTACATTTCGGCAATGTTCCAGGTACCATAGTAATACAAAAGCTGATAGTTGTTGGTTTAATCTGCTTACGACAAGTCATAAGTGATCATAGCTGGTCACATGCAATAGCTGTTCATCAATGTTCTCAACTGTTTATAGCTGTCATATCCATTTATACCTAATTACAGCTGGTTGAAGCTGTTCATAGCTAGCTGGACATAGGTTGTTCATACCTGTGCATTTAATGCCATCTCCGATCCATCCTGGACCACAGCTGCACTTGAAGCTTCCTGCCGTGTTGGTACAGGTGGCATGTCTGTCACAGTTGTGGGCCCCAATCTCACACTCATTAATATCTGGCGGAAGGAAACAAGGATGACAGTTAGTAAGAAACTCACTTGTGAAACTCACTTGGCTTTGGTCTATGCATTTGTCATGTGTCGTCATGTGTCGTCATGTGTCGTCATGTGTCGTCATGTGTCGTCGTGTCGTCATGTGTCGGCATGTGTCGTAATGTGTCGTCATGTGGTTTCTGGATCTGTATATTTAGAAGCATGTGCTGTATCCCAAAGTTGTAATGAAAATGTTAGTAACAAAATAACATTTAAATACTGTAGGTATGGGGAGCTTTGTTTTCAGTGATCACAAAACCTTCCCCCCACAAGGAGTCAGGTTTTCCTGTGCCACCTCTGGTCTATGACAAGGCTGTGCTCACTTAGCCTGCAAGGTCATGCTTTTTAGGTTTAGATTATTTAAACACGGTGAAATAGTTTGCTGTGGTCTACTGTAGATCTAGGACAAGACAGTGCTGAATTTAGCTATGTGGTTGTGTTTCCCAGCAATGTTTCATACTGATTGACTGGAAATTATGGTCTGGAGGCATCTGTTTGTTAGTAGAACATGATGGTGAAACACCAGCTGGATAGAGCTACTTTAAGCTTTACCTTTCTCTTGGCAATACAGGGCTTTAACAGACCCTCTAGTTTAGTCTGGTCTGGTTCAGTCTCTCTGAGCAACATGTCCAGGCTCCATCAACTCAGACCCTCTGATCTAGTCTGGTCTGGTTCAGTCTCTCTGAGCAACATGTCCAGGCTCCATCCACTCAGACCCTCTGATCTAGTCTGGTCTGGTTCAGTCTCTCTGAGCAACATTTCCAGGCTCCATCCACTCAGACCCTCTGGTCTTGTCTGGTCTGGTTCAGTCTCTCTGAGAAACATATCCAGGCTCCATCCATTCCGGCTCAATGGAGCAGCTAACGTCCAACAATAAACGCAAGTCCAATTGGAGCTGTGACCGTTCCTAGTATGTAGATTTAATTGTGACTTTGTGTGTGTGTGTGTGACCGCTTTTGTACCAGAATCCCTTTTAAATGTTAATTGTTGGCATGTTTCCTGGTCCAGATGTCAGTTGGGAAAGTAAATCTGTCCCATAGTTACATAAAGCAATGTCTATGGTGTGCTTGGGCTTAACTCTACTAATAAACATAAACTCCTTTCATTAAAAACCAATTACAATTACATTACCACGCTCCACAAATATATGTCACTCTATGAAGATAGATTATCGCACAGATTATTAGCTAGCTATAATTATCAAATGTTAAAGCAGACATTCAGAAATTAAAACGATTAACGAGATCAATTAAACTCTCTTTATCTTATAAAAAAAAAAAAAAGGCTTCTACATCCTCCTACTTTTTAGGGCTTAACTGCTGGTTAACACATGAATAAATAGTGGGTCAGATATCACCCAGTCATCCAATTTATCCTCTGTACGATGTGGGATTTACCCTCACAAAAACACATTCTTTCTGAACAACACACTAGAGCCAAGGCACTCCGTCACAGGCCATCTACAATGCAGTCTTTAATTGCAGCTTAAACACCTAAGTTATTTGGCAAGTGTCTGCAAAGTAATCAGCCGGCAAAGCGCTCATTGCCAATGTCCTGGTCCCAGAGTTAACGGCACGGAGAACAGAAATGGTGATTTGACCAAAACAATAATCTTGAAAACTGATTACAACATATCTGGACGGCCCAGACCTGTTCTGAGCCGAACAAATATGACTGATTTCTCCTTCTTTGCTCTCGCTCTCACTCTCTCATATTCACTTCAACCTTAGTTCCTGCCTTCTTCTCAGTAATCAAGTCATTTGGTCATTCAGAGAACTTTCAATTAAAGAAAAGCACCACTTGATGAGGAAAGGGACTAGATTCCCCTGCATTGCCGGTTTCCACATCATACACTGTGTCCTGACCATGCCCTCCGTGTGATGTGTGTTCAGATGGGGCTGTCCTGGGGTGTTCAGTGGTAATATGAGGGCTGGCACAGCAGGTCTGATTACAGAGATGTGACAGAGAGAGTTCCACTAGATGACAGATACTTCCTTCACCTTTGAAGCTAAATAGTGAAAGGTACACACACGATAGAACACAGAAAACCTGCTGTTAATTTTTGCTTATTTTTCATAGGGTTTACTTTCAGGCCAAGGTAAGCTGATTAAATTGAAGGTCCAACTCTACATAAAAAAAGACACTTATTATTATTTATTTGATATCAGCGCAGTGCTAACTACTAATAATCAAATCAGATGAACATAACTCAACCTGACCCGACAAACGGACCCGACATGACTACCTAACCCAAACATAGGACCATGACTAACCCAAACACAGGACCATGGCGACCTAACCCAACCACAGGACCATGACTACCAAACCCAAACACAGGACCATGACTACCTAACCACAGGACCATGACTACCTAACGACCACAGCCTACAGAGACTTCTCTATGTAGTGATTTAATGCTGGTCTACACAGGGAAACTCCCAGGCCTATAAACCCCTCATCAGCTTCTCTTCTAGATCCCCACCCTGTCACACACACACAAACTGTCTATATATGCTAAGCAGTGTGGAATACAGCAAATAAATGATTCCTCTGGGACCACTGTTAACAGCTGGCTCACATCTTTCTCTTTTTGTCTGTCTCTCTCTCTTTCTCTCTCTCCCTCTCTCAAATCACACCCTATTCCACATGAAGCACACTACTTTCCAAGGGAGTCTTGTGTGGTAGGTAGTGCACTGCGTTTGACCACAACCCTTAGTGAAGTAAACTAGAAGGAATACAGGGTGCCTTTTGAGATAAAGTGGACTTTATATCCAGGGAACCTGTCAGTTCTGCATTACAAGTACTTTAGAACCCTGTCTGAGAGGAATTACAGAACCATTCCAGAGAACCGAATTCCAAACCTGTGAATCAGAGACGGCTGCTATGCAATTCCAACTTTCTCAAAACAAGGAAAACGCTAACATCTGTGTGTGCGTGCGTGTGTGCGTGTGCGCATGTGCGGAGGTGTGTTCCTGCATGTGTGTGTTTGTGTTAGGGGCTCCTCGGGGGCTGTTTTACAGACAGATCTGTTTGTTTGTGTGCGTTTGAGGGGAAACACTGAACGCTGACAACATGGTGACTCATCCTGACATCACTAATCTATCCAGGATGACTTCAGACATCACTAACTTAACCCAGAGAGGCAGAAGAGATATTGTCACGTTGTTCTCCCTCTCTCACGCACCCAAGAACCCAGGTGGAACCCAGACGCACGCACGCACACACAGTAGCAAGACCCTATGGAATGCTGCTATAACCTATACAACGTCCAGGTGTGTAGCACGGCTCGACTGGGTTTCAAGAAAAAAAATGTCCAGGCTTCTGTGTGCGTGTCCTATGTGGTCAGTTACCTAGGTACACCCCTTTCCCTCGAGCAGCTGCTTTGGCTACTTCTGCCCTCTGACTGCAGTATTTATGTGTGTTGGCTTGATTACAGGTGATCATTTCACACCGTTGACCCAAGCATCGCGTCATGCTTAAGAGAAGCTAATGAATCAACAACAAAGGAACAATCATCTAATCCGAAGCACACGTCTGACCACAGAGCAAGGTGAGCTCATGGTGAGTGTGTGTTTGTGTATCGGCGTTGGCGTGTACGCGTGCGTGCGTGCGCGTGCGTGCGTGCGTGCGTGTACCTGTGCAGCCAGTTGTCCCCTTGCGTACGGAGTAGCCCAGTTCACAGTGGCAGATGAAGGATCCTTTGGTGTTCTCACAGACCCCACTGAGACAGATGTTAGGGTTCAGCACACACTCGTCCACATCTGAGGGGAAGAAGGAGAGGGAATGAAGGGGTTTTGGGGGACACGGAGGACAGACCGAAAGAAAGGTTATTTCATATTTTCGTACATTCTATTCACCTGCATCGCTAAAGAGATGCACAAAATTGAATCATCAGTCGTTGTAGGAACTTTGCAAATTTCAAGTACTGTCGACACCTTCTTTTACTGGCTATAAGCTACAGATTGGCTGTTTGGAGTGATATGTCCATTCTCCTAAGACCGACGTTCAGACCTAAAAATAAATCCTCCACAAAGTGTTTATACTGACCAAAAAAGGACCCCAGCACTGTTCTGCGCTGTCTTTACACTCACAATGTGTGTGTGCATTTCCACTCTAGTGCCAGTCTTTCATCAGTCTTGTCATGTTCTTTATATCAGACAGTGAAAGCAGTTGGAATGTCACTCAGTCCTAACACACACACACACAAAACTCATATTCATTTCATGAATCATAACTTGGATAACCTTTACGCTAATATTATATTGTCAGGATAAATCAATGAGATTTATTGGGGTGCTGCTAATTCCCATGTGTCCGATGCAGTGGGGAAGAATTGGAGATATAAATCAAAACTAACACTAACACCGAAAATGTCGCATAGTTCTGATGATACAACCTCTCTAGTGTCTGGTCTTTTTTGGGAAGAGTTCACCCAGAAGATTGCTAGGTAGTGGTTGTTTTTTTTTTTTTGAAAACAATGGGGTTGTTTTCTGTTTACAGGATAGAGAATTACAGTAAGAAAAGACACACCACAGCAGCGAGTCGGACTGAAATCTGGTCCATGTGTTCTGGGAACGGGGGCGTAAGAACACTAGACCTAGTCAGTATGCCGGATAGTTACCCAGACAGGTCTTCATATCTTCAGAGGACATGAAACCATCAAAGCAGATACACTGGTACTCCCCAGGGATGTTAGTGCACTGTCCTCCGTCGCAGATGTCTGGACTTTCATCACACTCGTCGATGTCTGGCAAGAGAGGACAAACGTTCGTTACAACACATAAGAACGTCCCAGGGGCACACATGTCCCCAGGCAGGTCCGTGACGACAGAATAAGGACAGAGGAACGGACGGGGGGGGGGGGGGGGGGGGGGGGCTGCACTTGGATCAGTTCGTTGACATTTGCAACAGCTGAGAAAGGCATCCCGCGGCGCTTCTCACCTGGCAACCAACAATAAACAGGGTGAAACACAGAGAATTGGGAAGGGATTAGACAACATTGTGCTTTTGTCTTTCTATTGGTTGCGCCGGTGTGAATGATTCTGGCCGTTGTATCTCTCCCCAGTAACAGAGCCAATGGGAGTCATGTGTCCGGGGATGAGGCCGTAATTGAATGAGGATGACTATGTCCAGAGTTGCTTTTTGTCGGGTTTCTTCCTAGCTCCGGGTGTGTAAATAGAGTCATTGGGGTTGTAGTGGATTGGAGGACGATGTGACAGAAATACAGAGAGAGAGACAGAGAGAGAGACTCGGATCGACAGACAGGCGGGCGGACATACAGTGTGTCCAGTCTACTGACCAGTGCAGCTTCTGAGGTCCGGCATGAGGGCGTAACCAGAGCGACAGCTGCACTCGTAGCTCCCCTCAGAGTTGGTACAGAACGTCTCACAACCTCCATTCTGGATCGTGCACTCATCAATATCTGTCGAGAGCGAGCACAGACGCATATCATTCTACACACATTAGGACAGCGAAACATGAGGCACATGCACATAATTGTTTCTCTCGCGAACATCATGCATTTTGCTGGGAATTTACAGAAGACTTAACGACTCTCAGGAATTCACGTTCCACGGCCAAACAGACAATTATTATAAACAACACTCTAGATGTAATCTCAACATTCTAGATCCATGTAACAGTTTAATGAGAGAACAAGGGGTCAGCTGTCTCACCAACACAGGCCAGGTGGTTCTCTGTGGGTTTGTATCCAGTGTTACAGGAACATTGGTAGCGTCCAATCAAATTCACACACTGACCGTTCCGACACAGCTTCTCACTCAGTTCACACTCGTTAATATCTGTGAAAGAAACACACACACACACACACACACACATCCACACACACACACGCATACACACACACACACATATATACACACACACACACACACATACACACATTCACACACACACACACACACACACACACACACACACACACACACACAAGCATACACACACACACACACACATACACACACACACACATACACATACACACATTCACACACACACACACACACACACACACAAGCATACACACACACACACAAGCAAAACATTAAACACAGCTGGACACCCCTAGTCACTACATCCGGAGATGCTTTTAAATAAACAAAACCCTTCTCCATTGTTCCTACAAGTCTCTCTTTTTTGAATTAGCTATAAAACATAAGTAGCATAATGGGCAATTATGAGTCATCCGCTTAACTGCACACACACTCACACACACATGCACACATTATTAATATTCCTTTTGAGAACCAACATATACTCCCATAAAAAAAAACATATTTTCCCTAACCTCTAACCCCATTTCAAACCCTAAACCTCACATATAACACTAATCGTAACCGCAAGCCAAAAATTGCCTTTTTTTCTAAGAACGGCAGGCTTCTAGTCCTCACAAGTCTGGTTATACAACCACACATGCTTCAGTCAAACGAAAGCCTCCGTCCAATTAATTTCATAGGCAGCTAGTCTGTATGATACAGACGGCCGTCCACTCATGAAGCCATACCTATCTATCACCCCATCCATCACCTTACCGCAGCCCTCATATTCAGACATACATCCAACCATTTGGCCCACACACAGAGACAAAAACACGCACAACACAGGTCAACACGCATCATACTCACAAGACATATACCAAGATCCATATACCATGAAAACAACACACACAATAGCGTGCATCCAACAAACACACACACACACACACTCGGCTCCAATCCTGCCCCCAGGAGCAGTCCCCCTGTTTCTCCCTTACAGTGACAGTCCTACACACACTTGGTGGTCCTCCCTCCTTCACTAAGGCCTCTCCTCATCACAACAACCACACAGTAGGTGTGGTTGTTTGCACCAAATGTGTCTCACCAAGCCGTTCTGATCACACTGCTCGCTCAACCGGGATATGTTTAGCTCATACACGTGTGCTTGAGGTCAGCACATTCCCCAGCTTGAGGCGGCAGACGCCTGTCCTACCGCAATTTGTTGCTAGAGCACATGGTGACGAGGCGGCCGTGTACGGCGTTAATCTGTCTACAACGGGCAACACCGAGCCAAACGGCGCCGCCCCGTGCGGGACCCCCAGGCATCGTCGGCACGCCGCTATAAGGATTCGCAGAAACGCCAGGCCACTGGGACGCAGCTGTACTGTCAGGCGGTGACTTAGAGCACTTCACCAATCAGGGGCCCTGTTTCCATAAGTCCCAGCTTCCTTTCGGCCTTTCTTCCTTCATTATTTCCATCCACTTTAAATGGCACTGATCCGATTGTTCTGGTTAAATGAATAGGGCGGGTAATGTGTTTCCACATATCCATTCACGGAGGCACTCCAGGAGGGGAACAGAATCGGGCGGGTGCTTTTTTGGATGACTCACCGAGGCAGGCCGATCCATCCGGGGCGATCTCGTGTCCGTCGGGACACAGGCACTGGAAGCTCCCCTCGGTGTTTACACACTCCCCACCACGACACAGTAGAGGGTTCCGCTCACACTCATCAATGTCTGGGAGGTGAGAACACACACAGAGAAAGACAGGGAGAAAGGGAGAGAGAGAGGGAGGAAGAGAGATCGGGAGGGAGAGAGGCAGAAGTAGTGGTAGAGGGGGAAGAAGAGAGGAACGGGGGGGAGGGAGACGGAGAGATTGTGTGCATTTCAGACAATGTGGAATGTACATCAGGCTATTTCTCAATTTACTCTCTGTAGTTTAATCATCTGTAGTCTCTCTGTAGTTTAATCATCTGTAGTCTCATCTGTAGTCCGGTCTCTAGTCATCTATTGTCTCATTGTCGTCTCATCTGTAGTCTCATCTCTAGTCATCTGCAATCTCATCAGTAATCTCATTTGTAGTCTCATCTGAAGTCATTAATACTTTGTGGGAATAATAACTATAATTGCTCTCAGGAATGTGCTTAAAGCCAAGCCATGGCTATTACATTCTTAAATAAAGAAATAAACCATCAAACATTAAACATTTTCACAGATGGCAAGACATTATGACCAGTAATTGCACATAAACGTGGCTGAATGTTAGAGTGTGTGTGTGTGTGTGTGCGCGCGCGCAAATTGCAGTAAAATAAAATAATCCAGATAGAAACAGTACAGTAGGGTGAGGGCACGGGAAATGATCTGAGCGTGCCTTGAAAGTACGTCTGGGATTCCCATAAAGGCTGTAACACTCAGGCAGCGCAGGCCTGGGAGGGCCGTTACACACACACAAACACACACACCCACACACACACACACACAGACAGACCCAGACCCGGTGCCTGAGTTCTGGTGTGGTTCAACATGGTGGCCTTCTACTTAAACACTTCTCGTTGCCTTGTAAAGGTCTGTGGCACTGTGATTATGAAGGTGGTTTCTATGTGTGTTATCCTTTCATTAATCTGCACTCCACTGTCCACTTGAGACACAGGTTGAATCTAGGATTGTGACGGGAGGGTTGCGGAGGTGTGTGGAGGTGTGTTTGGTTCATAACTCACCCATGCAGACCTTCATCATCATGAATCCGCTCTCGTAACCCTGGAAACACTCACACTCAAACTCTCCAGCTGTGTTCACACACGTCCCGTGACCACACAGGTCTGGAGAGATGTGGCACTCGTCAATGTCTGAGGGGACAAACACACCAGAGTTAGCTCAAGGACAAACACACCAGCGTTAGCTCATCGACAAACACACCAGAGTCAGCTCAAGGACAAACACACCAGCGTTAGCTCATCGACAAACACACCAGAGTTAGCTCAAGGACAAACACACCAGACTTAGCTCAAGGACAAACCCACAAGAGTTAGCTCATGGACATACAGAGTGGGAGACATTTTGGTTGTCTCTAAGGACGCCACACGGTCCTGTCTCAATCAACGGGTAGAGTGTGGCACTTGGGGGTTGTGGGTTCGATTCCCACGTGTAGCAAGTGTGAAAGATCTACGTAAACATGTATGTCCTGGTCACTAGAGTAAGTGGCTCTGGGTAGAAGTGTGTGCTGAATGAGTTAAATATGGGGACTGTATGCGGTGTGCTGTGATCTGACCTGTACAGTTCCTTTCATCAGAGTCCAAAGAGAAGCCCTTGTCACAGCGACACCGGAAACTACCGATGGTGTTCCTGCACCTCCCGTTGGAGCACAAGCTGTGGATCATCTTACACTCGTTTATATCTGACAAGAGGGAGGGACAGGGACAACGAGGCAGGGAGCCAGAACAGGTTACAGACATCTACTCACGGTGAAGCAGCCCCAATTCGACAGGTCACCCAACAGAACAGAGCCGGGCCTACCTTTGAGGAAGGGCCGCCCGTTGATGAAGTCTCCCCTGTTAGCGAAGCCGGGCCCCCTGGGACAGAGCTGGGTGTACACCTGAGAGCCCTTCTCTGGACACTCCTCACATTCCGGGCCCCAGGCCACGCCCACTGAGCAGCAGCACGCGTCCACGCGGTGACGCCCTGGGATAGGGGCTCCGCAGCGCTCGTCCTCGTGGCTCAGGTAACACTGCTCTGTGCGCAGGTCTGGTGCGGGAAACACACACACAATACAGTTTTAGAAAAACCTCAATCTCCCCATTTTGAATCTTGCAATACGGCAGCGGCAAGAAGTGCAATGGACAGTTACGGCCGCTGGCGTATTCCCATTAGTATAATGGACTACAATTCCCATCAGTGCAGTGCCTGTGGACTACAGTACTCACCTATGCAAGTCCGTCCAGTGGCATCGACAGTCATCCCAGAGGGACACTGGCAGATGAAGGAGCCCACGGTGTTCACACATTTCCCGTTGATACACACTCCCGGGAAAACCAGACACTCATTCACATCTACCGGCGAAGAGAGAACACACAACCTAGACTCCATTAGCAACAACCCAAACACAACAGACAAACAATCTGTTATCACTAATAGAAAAATAAAACACTAACTCAATATTTTTCCAGGAGCTCGTCAGTCATGAGCAAGCGGGCATTATCTGTCTGTAAACCATCTGTACACGCATATTTTAAACACCTGCACCCCCACACGCACCCACCTCACACAGAGACACACACACACAGGCAAACCAACCCAAAACTATCATGGACAGCGCCGACCATGGCACAGCGATCCGCAGTAGTATGCCAGACTCAAGAAGGAACATGACTCTGCATAAATAAGCCTGTACCCTAATTCCCTCGACCGTCACAGTCCTGCAGATTAGTGTTCCCCCTCATTAATATATTCATCATATTCATTGTCTTCTTCATTCATCACACTGAACTTGTGTGTGTGTGTGTTTATCTACATATGTATATATTATGTGGCCAGATGCACAGCTGTGCCTGTCTTAGGTTGTCCTGGTTTCAAAGGTGGGATCTTCCTATTGCATATAATCTACACACAGACATGCTATTTTCTAAGTGGTTTCTGTAATTACAGTGTAATGATAATGTTTAATAAAATGTAACAATGTTTTATCTTGGGTACTCATAATAATAATGTGGTCCTGTCAGGGTCCTTCTCAAGGTGACTTTACCTTCACAGATGGTTCCTTTGACCCTGGCATAACCCTTAGTGCAGATCGGATCTGAAAGAGAGGAACAGGTCATGTTATACAAGTATCTATATGCTATACTCAGACAGGGAGAGTTTTTTTAACTCAGGCCTAACTGTCATCAAGTTCCAGAATGGGTAACTTTTGATGGCTCAAAAGATACAAACAATATGACTGCAGGTCTGAGTACACAAACCTTACAGGAACTCAAGGAGGGGGAAAGGAACAATGCTGTCAGTAGCCCACCCCTGACGCAGCTGCAGGTTCACCACACCTAGTTCTGGGATCAACTCTCACCTAGCTCTGGTATCAACTCATACCTAGTTCCGGGATCAACTCTCACTTAGTTCTGGGATCAACTCTCACCTAGTTCTGGGATCAACTCTCACCTAGTTCTGGGATAAACTCACACTTAGTTCTGGGATCAACTCACACCTAACTCTGGGATCAACTCTCACCGAGCTCTGGGATCAATTTTCACCTAGTTCTGGGAGCAACTCTCACCTAGCTCTGGGAGCAACTCTCACCTAACTCTAGGATCAACTCTCACCTAGCTCTAGGATCAACTCTCACCTAGCTCTAAGATCAACTCTTGCCTAGCTCTAGGATCAACTCTCGCCTAGCTCTAGGATAAACTCTCGCCTAGCTCTAGGATCAATTCTCACCTAGCTCTGGGATCAACTCTCGCCCAACCCTAGGATCAATTCTCACCGAGCTCTGGGATCAACTCTCGCCCAACCCTAGGATCAATTCTCACCTAGCTCTGGGATCAACTCACGCCTAACCCTAGGATCAATTCTCACCTAGCTCTGGGATCAACTCTCACCTAGCTCTGGGATCAATTCTCACTTAGCTCTGGAATCAATTCTCATCTAGTAATAGGTTCTACTTTCACCTTGCTACAGGATCAACTCTCACCTTGCTACAGGTCTACAAATGCACAATTCAGCTACAACTCTTACCAGGTTCACACTTGGCACAGGGGCTTCCCCAAGCCTCTCCCAGGGTGGAGCAGCAGTGTGACTTCAGCGTGGCCCCATTGATGTTAATCTCACAGCGTCCATTAATCAGCTTCAGCCAACACGTTCCTTTACTGGTCTCTACAGAGACACAAGTTTTATGAGACAGTGTCCTTCCAGACGCCAATAAAGTACCTCTGAAAGTAGCACTACAATCCTGTGGTCAAAAGTAACCTCTTCACACAAACACTTAAAAATGCACATACTCAAACACACAAACGCACGCACACACGCACGCACACACGCACACACACACACACACACACACAAAAGGATAAATATATGCATGCACACACTGGAGGGGTTGTTATACACTCACATACCTATACACTGTGTTCCAGAGGCGTCCAGAGTACTGCCTGCTGAGCAGAGACAAATGTAGGACCCCGGGCTGTTCTTACACTCCCCGTTCACACACGGACTGGATTCACACTCGTCAACGTCTGCGGTTGACAACAAATGAGATAAGGTGAGAATACTAGAATACTAAACACACATACAGCCATCAACAGCCAACAAAATACAGCCAAAATAAACAATAAACACAATCAACCATGTCAATAATGAGTCAATGTCTACAGCTGAAAACAAACACACAGTTCAATATGGAAAACCTGTGAACCGTGTCTATTTTCTTAGCAGATCTTTTAACAGTCATCTCACCTTCGCAGACATCAGTCTCTGTGTGGAACAGGAAGCCAGTGGGACAGTGGCAGGTAAAACTACCTGGAGTGTTTCTACACAGGCCGTTATCACACAACAGCCTGTTGACAGCACACTCATCGATGTCTGCAGAGGACAGACGGACAGTGATAATGCACTCATATATAAGTCTGGAGGGACAGACAGACAGTGATAATACACTCATATATAAGTCTAAAGGGACAGACAGACAGTGATAATACACTCATATATAAGTCTGGAGGGACAGACAGTGATAATACACTCATATATAAGTCTAAAGGGACAGACAGACAGTGATAATACACTCATATATAAGTCTGGAGGGACAGACAGTGATAATACACTCATATATAAGTCTGGAGGGACAGACAGACTGTGAAAACACGTTCATATATAAGTGTGAAGGGACAGACAGAGATAAAACACTCATCTACAAGTCTGAAAGGACAGACAGAAATAATATACTGATTTATAATTCTGAAGGGACAGACAGACAGAGATAATACACTCATATATAAGTCTGAAGGGACAGACAGACAGAGAGGGCTGATCCTCTACTTACCAACACAGTTCTTTCCAGTGGTGTCCACTTCAAAGCCCATGTTGCAGTTACACTTATAGGTCCTCAGCATGTTCTCACAAACCCCATTCTGACAGATGTCAGGGTCCAGAGCACACTCATTGATGTCTGACAGACAGACACACACACACACACACAAGCAAACACACAGTGTAAATATCTAGGTGGCAGATACAGTATTTTTAAGATACACCCAAGGTTAGTAAAAGTTAATTCTGGGTTTACCTCTGCCATCGCTGGTGGTGCCGATGCCATTACTACACAGAGCGAGGAACTCGGCTGCAAAACACACACACACACATACACACACACACAAACACACAAACACACACACTCAAAAGGGTTTAGTGAAACTAGCCTACTTAAACGAAATAACAGCGTTTTGTGAAAACATCACATTTGCCAAAATCCAGAGATCTCAGAGCGAGACATTTAATACTATGTTATTATCCGTTTCCATGCTTTCTCATTTGGTCTAGATGTATATGAAATGAACCCTTAATGTGGGGGAACTTTGGCGTCTTTTTGATACTGAGACTTTAACAGGCAGAGCTAATGAGAATTGACTGGCTGTACTATATGGCTGGTGTGATGGAGAGGTGGAGGATTGGGGACTGGAGGGCTGCAGAGGAGGAGGGTTGGGGGAGAGGAGAGGAGGAGGTGGGGGAACTGGAGGGGAGGGGAGGTGGAAGGTTGGGGAATTGAAGGTTGAAGAGGAGGAGGGTTGGGGACTGGTGGAGAGGAGAGGTGGAGGTGTGGGAACTGGAGGGGAGGAGAAGGAGTGGAGGTGGAGGTTTGGGGACCGGAGGGGGAGGAGAAGGGTTGGGGACTGGAGGGGAAGAGGAGGTGGAGTTTTGGGGACTGGAGGGGAGGAGAAGGGTTGGGGAATGGAGGGGAGTGGAGGTGGAGGTTTGGGGACTGGAGGGGAGGAGGAGGTGGAGGTTTGGGGACTGGAGGGGAGGAGGGGGGTTGGGGACTGGAGGGGAGGAGGAGGGTTTGGGATTGGAGGGGAGGAGGAGGGTTTGGGATTGGAGGGGAGGAGGAGGGTTGGGAATCTCCTGTCTCTGTGGGTGAATTCAGATCAACACTTGATTGGTTTATAGTTACGAACCAGAAGAGCACTGCATATAATATTAATGTTACTTTGTCAGTACCCTAACAGCCATGAAGGTCAATAAATGCAGTCATGACTCAGGAAGAGCTCATGCCCAACAGGAGACTAATGAGGATTAACCAGCCCACTCAGAGAAGGTTCAGGAGACATTTGCTTGGATCATTAGCTTGAAAGGTTCAGGAGACATTAGCTTGGATTCTGTGCTGGGGCTGTCCCCCTGTTGCAACTAGTAATTAAACATGTTTGTTCAAGGTTGAACTGAATGCCAGACTTGAATGTAATGGGCAGATTAACAATCTGTGTTCTTTATGCAATGCTCTCATTTTAAAACTTTATACCATACTTAGTCATGTTTTTTATTATGCCATGTTCTACGTCCTGTGTTCAACGTTCTGTGTTCTATGTTCAATGTTCTGTGTTCTATGTTCCATGTGGACCCCAGGAGTTTTAACTGCTGCTTTTAGCAGTAGCCAGTGGGGATCCTAATAGCATGGTAGTTCTTTATGGCTCAGGTGCATGCGTTGCTCATTGTGGTCTGTCTGTTGGACAACAGCTGGCCTGTGGTGTGGTACTCCAGTAAGCTGTGATGCCAAAACACAACAATACTCAGGTCTCTAGTTTTCTTTTAAACAAGACATTTCAGTGAGACTAACCTGGTTAAATAGGGGACAGCCGTAGGATTTATAGCTGTGTGAACACAGAGTGGGTGTGTGTGTGTGTGTGTGTGCATATACCTGAGCTCTGAGGCGGACAGGGCTGGCAGGGCTCGCCAAAAGCATACTCCACACTGGCACAGCAACACTCGGACTTGGTCACGGCTCCGAAGAACGGCTTTACACACTGTCCCCTCCTGTAGCCGCCGTAACAAGTGCTGCGCATATGTGTGTCTGCAATCAGCAGGACAGAGAAAAGTGTGACGCCATTCTCTCTTTTTTCTCTGTCTTTCCTTATCCTAACCTTCTTCAGTCCCTCCCTCCATCCCTCACACAGACACACAACAGCCAAACAGAGTTGTGTATGAAGGGGATTTCTGCAGTCCCCTGCTCATATATCACCCCGAACCAATCCCGTCCACCCAGACTGTGCTCATGCAATGACATTTGAACATTTCCTGCCCCCTCACGCTGGAAAACCAGGAATATTATCCCAAACATGTCCATACACTCTTCCAAAGAAGGGTTCCAAAAGCATTCTTCAGCAGTGGCTGAAGGATTGTCAATTGAAGAACCATGCTGGATTCCAGGAGAAATTACTTGCAGTTCATTGTTTCATATTGTTTTTGTGTGTGAAATGGATTCTACATGGCACTCTAAGGGCCGATTTTGTGGGCACAGATTAAGCCAAGTCTAGGACTAAATCAATCAACCTCAATGGAGTTCACATTTGAGCTTGTTTTTTTTTGTCCTAGGCTTGAAGGCGTATAAAGGAAAGGCTGTTTAGAGTGTTCTTCGATAAGACTGCTGAAGAACCCGTTTAGGTTTTTGAGAACCTTTTTTGGATTGTACAGTATGAGTAGCAAATGTGCAACTGTGATCAAGTGAGCTGTCATGTTAAAAATCCAGATGTGGAGATACGGAAAGAAAGCTACTCACCGACACAGACACGTCCGTCCAGACCCACGGCCAAGCCTGGCATACACTCACATCTGAATGACCCCTCTGTGTTCACACAGTGACCATTCATGCACATCCCGGGAATCTCACACTCATCAATGTCTGGCGTGGAGACAAGAGACGGGAGGTTGATAACAGGCAGCAGGTGGGGACACAGGAGGAAGATGGGGGAAAGGGGAGAGGATTTTATACACTGCTGTGATAGGATAGATCAGAACACTGGGCTTTGTTAAACCTTCTCCAGGACAAAATTCACTTTCAATGGATATTTGTTTACTGTGCATGCTATATGCTTATTCCAGGAGTAGGACAAATCTCTGAAAAACCAAACCATTATATCTACTATCAAATCAACAGTAAAGTCAACAGAATCTCTTCAATTTTCACATAACTTCTCCTAACTATTAAATACAGCAGTCAAAGAAGAAAAGAAGATTGTTTTTTTTATTTTCTAAAGTCAAACTCCAAAGTTATTACAGTTCAAACAACTCTGACTCGCACATATGAGGGATATTATCAGATGTAAATGTTTTAAGTGAAGATCACTGAATGCCTGTCAAAGGGCCGGTTATTTTGCAATTCAGCAGTAATGGCTGAATAACCTCACATTTTATCTCCCGGGAAGATTATATAACGTGACAGAAGAGAACAGCTTTCTCCAGCTCCAGTCACATAAGACTCTAATGTAAACCAAAGTGGTGTGTTCTAACAGTTACCCTAATGCCATGTAAACTCTGTGGCGGCTGGTTCTATGGGATATGTCTGGAGCCACTGAAAGACAGAAACATTGTCTCTCCAGTGTTAGACCAAACAATGGTAATTAAAATAATTGTAAATACTTTTTTTTTTTTTTTACCGTGCCTCTGGCAGAGGCTCCAAAAGAAAAGTGTAAATGTTTTCCTAGCACCCCAGAGTAAAAAAAAAAGTTAGTCTAAGAACAGAGAGAAGGGCATGCAGGTCTTGAGACTTTCATAATATATGTTTAAATAATTTACTGGAAGGGAATGGATCTAATAGCGTCAATAAGGCAGTAGAAATGTTGTGATTGGTTGAGGGGTTCACTGATGAGGTAGGTGGATTGTATTTATTGGACAGAACACATACATACCTACACAGAAGCGTCCAGTCAGGTCTAGGACGAAGCCAGGCTTACAGATGCATTTAAAGCTTCCCTCCTCATTGATGCACATCCCATTCAAACACATGTTCCTAATCCCACACTCGTCCATGTCTGAGGGCAGGGAAACCAACACACAAAGTACATATATGGACAATATATACAAACATGGGACAGATTCAATGGAAAATATGAATGATCTGTGGGGAAATGGAGATAGACAGACACAAAGACAGACAGACAGTCAGACACAAAGACAGACAGATAGACAGACAGACCTTGGCAGTTCTTCCCATCAGTGGAGAGCTCAAAGCCAGCATTGCAGACACAATGGAAGCTCCCCTCTGTGTTCACACACCTCCCATTGTTACAGATACGACCATTAGCCACACACTCATCCAGGTCTGAAACCCACAAAACATAACATTGTATTTTAAACCACAGACAGTGAGTATGTGTGCGTGTGTGTGTGTTTGTGTGTGTTTGTGTGCGCATGTTAGGGTAAGATTTAGAGAACAATATAGAAAAACAAACAGTGAGAGGAGACAGGCGGTCTCACCAACAGATAACACCAAAACACATTGTGATTGTGTAAGAAGAGATTAGGGTTGATGACATGAGTTTGATGAGCGTGAGTTTTCCTTTTGAATCAACTATGCCGGATTATGTTGATTTATGGGAGGCCAAAGGGAGATGCTCAATTTGGAAGTGGGATGCTCATTAGGCCATCACTTGGAGCTGGCCTTCCTTGACGAGTAATCTTTCAGAAAAGGTTTGAATTGCACAATCTCCTGGCGCTAAGATTTCTAATGGTTGTTACTTCAAGAAACCTCCATCCACACGCTGGTTGGAGGCATGGTTAGAGTAGTTCAGCACTGTTTTCCTTTCTAATATACAATATATATAAGATCCTGATCCATTTCTTGGCTACATGTTGACGAGATGTTGGGCAGTTACGACACAAATGAGCATTTCTGAGTCCTCCCAGGGTACAGAATAACACTGTGTTTTTGTCTGAGTTGCCCATCTAAATAGTA
Source organism: Esox lucius (assembly GCF_011004845.1). Classification (NCBI taxonomy): domain Eukaryota; kingdom Metazoa; phylum Chordata; class Actinopteri; order Esociformes; family Esocidae; genus Esox; species Esox lucius. Next base: position 27,526,427 of record NC_047570.1, on the reverse strand, counting down.
GTCAACAAGTCATTGTGGTATGGTGGTGAGTTATATAAGATATGTTGATGGCAATTGTAATAGAGGCTAGAAAGCTATTTAGCTTAGCTATCAGGTGGAAAGTCCAGACAATGAGTATGACATTGCTTTGACAGAAAGCCATGACTATATTAGTGAGCACCTTTCAGAGATCCACCCAAGCAAGGAATTTGGTTGTGTTAACTTGCTGTGAGCTGTTACTATTTTAAACTGTGTTATATCTCTAAAACACATTTTCTCAACTTCAATTATCTAGAATTCTATAATATTTAATAACTGATGAATGCAAAGACCTTTGAAATGTTTCCTGTGAAAGGCACATGGTTTCTGGGCACAAAGTACTTTTGTAAGTGTCAATGTGTGTGGTGTGTGTGTTACCTCTGCACTCTGTCCTCGTAGCAGTGGTCTGGAATCCAGCAGGACACTGGCAGAAGTAAGATCCAGCAGTGTTCACACAATCTCCGTTCACACACGGTCTCTGCTCACACTCATCTTTATCTGGAAAGCACATACACACATTGCCCAAATGAACAAAATTCTGGCCAGTCATTCTTCTCTTCCCTCTGTCCTCTATCCCCACATCCCTCTGTCCTCCATCTCTGCATCCCTCTGTCCTCTATCCCCACATCCCTCTGTCCTCTATCCCCACATCCCTCTGTCCTTAATCCCCACATCCCTCTGTCCTCTATCCCCACATCACTCTGTCCTCTATCCCCGCATCCCTCTGTCCTCTATCCCCGCATCCCTCTGTCCTCTATCCCCACATTCCTCTTTCCTCAATCCCTGCATTCCTCTGTCCTCTATCCCCGCATCCCTCTGTCCTCTATCCCCGCATCCCTCTGTCCTCTATCCCCACATCCCTCTGTCCTCTATCCCCACATCCCTCTGTCCTTAATCCCCACATCCCTCTGTCCTCTATCCCCACATCCCTCTGTCCTCTATCCCCACATCCCTCTGTCCTCTATCCCCACATCCCTCTATCCTCTATCCATGCTTCCATCTGTCCTCTATACCCACTTCCCTCTGACATCCATCCATGCTTCCCTCTGTCCTCCATTCCTGCATCCCTCTGTCCTCCATCCATGCTTCCCTCTGTCCTCTATCCCCACTTCCCTCTGACATCCATCTCCGCTTCCCTCTGTCCTCCATCCCTGTATCCCTTTGTCTTCTCTCCCTGCTTCACCCCCTGCCTCCCTCTGTGTATGTGCCTTGAGACATCCTTACCAATACACTCTCCTCTGGAGTCCAGTCTAAAGCCCATGTTACATTCACAGCGGTAGCTTCCAGGGGTTTGGACACACCGGCCATTTAGACACAGGTTGCGGAACGCCAAACACATGTTAGTTATAGAGCTAATGTTCTGGGTCTGGATATCGCCTGGGGGAAGGAGTGTTGAAGACGAGACCAGATACAGAAGTAGTGGGGGGACAGGAGAGGAAGACAGATGGAGTGGGAAGAGGAGAGGGGTGAGAGGGCCAGACGAAAAAAAGAAAGGGAGTTAATGAGATGGGTTAGCACATTGTCACACCTATGAAAAATCTCCAGAGACATCTCTATTATTTCTGTTGATCCTTGAAGTGATTTACAGTATTAATTCTTTAAGTATTAAACAGCTACAGTATCATTCTGATTCTGAATGTAACATGAGGTTTCTGTGGGTGAGAGTTCAGAGTATTTACAGGACCTCCTCTTTCCATTCTCCAGATTATCTCCGGAGACATTCTCCAATACCCACTTCCCTCATCAACTCATCCCTGACTTCGAGATGGCCTGAGTTCTCTCCAAACTCTTGACCCCTCTACAGACCACTATCCCAGCTCTTACATCCAAAACACTTGAGGTTTGTGAGAATTAGCTTATTGACCATAATCAGTCAAGCCTCAGGACATGTCAATCAAATGAGGCTGCTTTTTTCTCTTTCACAGAGGCTCTCTAATCTTAGCTGATTCTCTGTAATTCTCTCTAACATTGTAAACCTTCCAGTCCTCCTTTCCTTTCTCTCTTTGATAGGCATCTCAGGTTCTGTCCTGCTATAATCCAACCCAAATGACAGGTTGTTCCTACTGTTGTAGAGACAATCAGTGTGTGCATGACTTAATCTCACTACTGGTGTCCCCCAAGGCTTTGTTCTCCTCAAAAACTTTGTTGTCCTCAGAACTCTCTTATCATTGGATGTCAGCTCACCGTCTTAAGCTCAGCCTTGAAGACAAGAAGCTGCTCTTCCTAGCGGAGACCTCTCATCACGGTTGACTCATGTTCAACCTCGATGAACAGACAGCCATGCAGCCAAAGATTTAGACAGCAGGCCCCTCCGATTTGACACAATGTAACAGTCATGTCATCTAAAGAAGGCATGACGTTGTTGGGAGCCTTAAGTGATGCTGAGGTACATCAACGACCAGCTCTAAAGCCTGACTGCACTGGAAAGACTAGACGTCAGGACTCAAAAATGGCATGACAAATTGGGCAAGACGGAAATAGTTGCTCCTCCACAGCTGTCCGGTCAAAGCAGTATAAGACCATGGCCCTGCCCCTATCCACCATTAAGCAATAGGTAAAGAAGACATCCCTAACCTACCAGGACATGGCTGCCCCTCCACTACCCTTCTAAAATGCCCCTCTGTACCCTCAGACCCTGCACATTGCTCACAAACATATGAAACTACCTCTTCAAAGAGGCACCCCACCTGCCATCTACAACTGGGATCGCACGTGGGTGTCTAGCAACCTTAAAATACTTAAATGTCAGTAGTATTGACCTTTTGGAGTTGGTGGCTGAGGAAGGATTGGTTGTCCTGGGAGGGGATGTCCAGGGATTGGCTGACCAGGGATTGGCTGACCCGGGTAGATTCCTGGGTAGATACCTGGGACCTGGGGACCTCCTGGGAAAGGCACTACTCCCCCTGTCCCAGTCTGCAGCTGGCTGCACAGCTTCTGGTACTCATCTAGACCATGGAGACACAGGAAGAGGAGACACGGGGAGAGGAGACATGGGAGAGGAGACACGGGAGGGGAGACACAGGGAGAGGAGACATGGGAGAGGAGACACAGGGAGAGGAGACACGGGGAGAGGAGACATGGGAGAGGAGACATGGGAGAGGAGACACAGGGACAGGAGACATGGGAGAGGTGACACAGGGAGAGGAGACATAGAAGAGGAGACAAGGGAGAGGAGACACAGGGACAGGAGACATAGAAGAGGAGACAAGGGAGAGGAGACAGGAAGAGGAGACATGGGGAGAGGAGACATGGGAGAGGAGACACAGGGAGAGGAGACACAGGGAGAGGAGACACAGGGAGAGGAGACATAAGTTGAGGAGACACAGGGAGAGGAGACAAGGGAGAGGAGACAAGGGAGAGGAGACACGGGGAGAGATGACATAGGGAGAGGAGACATGGGAGAGGAGACATAAGTTGAGGAGACACAGGGAGAGGAGACAAGGGAGAAGAGACACAGGAAAGGGAGACTCTTTACAGAACATCGAAGAAACATTTACAAAAAATTTACAAACATGTTCTTAACAATTGTACAGATTTTCACGGGTCAGGGGATTAAGCCAGGGGTCACAGGTCAGGGGTTTAGGTCATACCAGTCCCTCTAATGGGGCACATCTCAGGGGTTGATCCGTCAGACCAGCAGCGTCCGCTGTCACAGCAGCACTGCATCTTGGTCAGCAGCTGGAAGTTCTGGTTGGCACAGCGCCCATTCAGCAGGCTGGCATAGCAGTACCCACCACGGGCATCTAGAGGGACAGGACAACGTTATACACCAGACAAACAGCAAGACTCAGGCGGGCGGAGGGGAGAGAAAGGGAGGGAAACGAATGGGGAGATGAGAAAGATGAGGAGGAGGACAGACATCTGAACAGGGATCTTCTGTTTGCATGTGGTATTGGTGGGAAACAGACTTAGATGTTTGGTGCTGCATCTCTGAAGGCTCATAGCGAACATTCCATCCCCACAAACATCCTCTCCTGGGGGGTCCTTGTATATGTCTGTGCGTGCATTGGTGTGGTATGTGTGTATGTGTGCGTCATTGGACCACTCTGACCCAGATTCCTGTCGGATCTGCTCTGAGTCGAACTGAACTGATTTACTGCACCTTTGCCATGTTTGGGGGAGACTTCCCGGGCGTGTACGTGTGTGTAGGTGCATGAGTGTGTGTGTGTGTGTTTGGCGGGGATGTGTGCGAATGTTCCCAGCACACTGTCACCGACCCCCTGGCCTGTGGACCATTGCTGTTTCTCACTGCACACACACACACAAACACACACACACCTAAACACGTGTGCACACACACACACACACATCTAAACATGTTTGCACACACACATCTATACACACATGCACACACACACATTTTACATTTTATTTCGCTTGTGGGAACCAAATGATAATTCCCATTTGAAAATCTTTCCCAAACCCTAACCCCTAACTTTTCATTCAAACCATAACCCATAACCTTTCATTCAAACTCTAACCCCTAACATTTCATTCAAACTCTAACTATAACCCAAATTCAAAGCCCAATTGCTACGTTTTCAGTAGTTTGCAGTAGTTCTGAGGCCTATTCACTAAACATCTTAAGGCTAAAAGTTGCTCCCAACTTGCTGATTTAGAAGAAACTCCAAATTTTATGACTCCTTCATTTTTGGTCTAAGAGTATTTCACTAAGCGTTTTAGTACTGAAACCAGCTCCTATATCTGCGAAAAGTTAGGGGTAGTCAAGAGGACTCTTAACTCACTAAAACCAATCCTAAAATGGCTGCTGCCGGCAATCCACCTGACCATCTTTCCCATTATGCTGGCGTGTAAATGCTCAAGGCTACTGTCCACCACTGAGGAAACAGAAGACAGAGCCTTGTGTGGAGGCTCCTCCTATTATGGATTACATGTTAATACAATCTGCAATGACATGTATAGCAAGGTTAATTCATGTACATTTATTTTCCTTTTTATATAGGCTAAATACATTGATTGATAGAGAATAAAACATTGTAGTCTGGTGTAGTGGAAAAACATTGGCATAATGTCCTATTACCTGTGGCAGTGGTTTGTCGCTTGTCTGCCCTTGCCTGGGACTGCAAAGAATACCAGTGCTTTTCACACTCATCGGGGGTTGTGCATAGTAATGGGAAAGCCAAATTTATTTGCTAGCGTATATTTTCCCATGCTTCTTTTTTGGTTTCAGAAGTTATCCCAAATCCTTTAATAATGTCCTTCCTTTCATGCACTAGTTGTTCAAGAAGTAAAAGCGGTTTTTGTGTCCAGTTTGGTTTTGGTTTTCGTATGCACATTGTAGCATCACACGTCTTGCTAACAGCTGTGCTTGTTCTAGAGTGATCATTTAAAGGCTTCTCATGTGCATATCCGCTAACTGTGACACTTAGCCTACATTTTTATTTGAATGTCTTTATTTTAATATGGCTACATGACACATCCTTTTACAGTATTGCTAAGACAAATTCACTGACAGAGACCGTCCCCTCTCAGCCAATCACACACACACACACACAACACACACCAGATCTGTATGCAAGACTCAAGCAGAAGCACCTGAAGAAACTTACTGTCTATATCCCCATGGTCCCCTGGTCAAGACCTATCCAATACATCACTACTGTTATTAGAGTGGTACTGGAATGGTATTGGAGCAGTACTGGAGCGGTACTACAGTGTTACTAGAGTGGTACTGGAATGGTACTTAAGCAGTACTGGAGCGGTACTAGAGTGTTACTAGAGTGGTACTGGAATGGTAGGCTATTCAAGCGATATTGAGCAACCGCCCTCTGCCCCACTCCGATATCACTCCATGCTCCATTCAATTTGGGCCTGCTCCGCTCCTTGCGTGTTCCCACTCAGCTCTGCTCTCATACTCTGATCACCACTGTCTGCCTCCCCATGGTCCTCCTAAGTCAGAATCTATACAATCCATCATTGTCCTCCTCTAGTCTGAGAGAAGTCGGAATGAGACTGATAAATGAGATTGGATTCTGTTCATCTGGCTTGTAGTCTCTTTGACCCTTTTTGTATAGTCTCCAAAGTTTCTATAATGTTTTTGTCCTACACACACACACACACACACAGTCTTAAACTCTTCCACAATTTCTTTCTCTAATTCTACATATTTCTCTCTAGGTCTACCCAGAATAATGTATATAACCTGTCTGTCTCCCTCCCTCCATCGCTCTTTTTTTCTTTCCCTGTCTTTGTTAAAAATTTTAATATTTTCTTCTATCCCACTTGTACAGTTTTTGCCCCTCATAATTTCATGCATATCATTTAGCAATTATTGACTCGTTAATTACAGAATCTCCTCATTACAGAAACTCCCAGACAGCTTGTAAATCAACTATCTAGATGTGTCCTTTGATGCACAAGAAGCCTGGCCATTCTGGTCCTTATTACCCTGCTGTCTCAAACAGGAGGTACTCGCAGTACATCAGCATTTGAAGGAGGGCAAATTTTCCTGCCAACAATAATGATTGAGCTTGCAGGAGTCCAACCTACCACTAGTCAATCCATTCAAATTTGCTCAGCACCAACATTTGACAGCATATGAACCCCAGTAATTTTTTTAATTTGATCCAGGAAGGAGCTCAGATAGTGTAAAAGAAAACCAAGGATGAGATCTATTTTTGTTCAAATGTGGCATTATCATTTTAAATGAAAAAAAATAATGTATACATTTTCCACATTAGTCTTGGTCAGAAATACAGATGAAAATATTTTTTATTATTTCCTACCGCAAGTTAGTTCAATTTTCTACCCTTATTTTTAAGAATTATATTAGACAGGCGCCAGGTCCTCTGTAGACACTTGCTGGGTGAGATTAGTCTTTGTCCACAGGTCTCCCTTCACTACGAGGAACCTGTACCCTCTATTCCTTTCTTTCTCACAAATGATAACAGAAGCAGGGTCTGTCTGTTTGAATACTAGCGGTCCTGTCTGTCTGACTGCTTTCTCTTACCATATGTGCAGAGCTGTGTTTAAGGCATTATCCAGAGACAAACAGACAGAGGGTGAGAGGGAGAGAGAGAGCTCTTTCCCAGCTCCTATAATGAAGCAGCAGGAAGACTGAGTTATGTAGGTATGCACAGTGAGCACAGTGTGACATTACACCTCTCTCTCTCTCTCTCTCTCTCTCTCTCTCTCTCATCCTTTCTCTCCCTCTCCACTCTGTGCTGAGAGAAAATAGCTCATTGTTGTAGAATTTGAGTGGAGCAACTACTGACCTAAATACTAACGGCTGGAAGGCTGGACAACGTTCAACTCTCTGTCTCAGCCAGGGAAAAGGGACGGGGGAGACAGAGGGGAGATGAGGAGGGAAGTCAAAGAAAGAGAGAGACAGAGCGACCGCGAGAGAGAGAGAGAAAGAAAGAAAGAGATTGTTGAGTTGTGGCCAGCTTTGCAGGCTGTAGTGCTAAAGGGCCCTCATTAACCACACTTACAGGGACCAGGGAGTATTATCTCTTCTCTATCTACCCCCCCTCACTCTCTCACTCTCCCGCTTCCTCCCTCTCTCATTTTGGTTGGCTAAAGACGAACTGCAGGAGTTCCAGGTAGGCTAAAGCCAGGCTGGCAATAAGGGGGCTTACCTATACACCTGGAGCCATCCACTGGAGTGTAGTATCCCTGAAGACACTTGCAGAAGTAGCTGCCCACCGTGTTGGAACATTCTCCTCCAGCACACAGTCCGGGGATGTTGGAACACTCATCCAGATCTGAAGGCAATGGGGAGAAAAGAGGTGGAGGTGGAGGGGAATCATCATGGCTGCCAATGTGTTTCACAGAATGCAGACATACAGCAAACAGCTATGGTGATAATCAACTGTGGCCCGACTAAATTGGACTGGACTGCAGCGTCTAAGAGCGTGGCTTAGACACATGTTCACCGTGACAATGTGAACAACTGTGTGACGGGATATTAAATCCTGAGGCTTTTCAGCAGGAGGGCCTGTCAGGCAGACCAACCGCCGAACATACAGCACATTAATGGCTGATCGAAGTGCAGACATTTTCCTGACATGATTACAGGGCTTAAAACACTGCTCATTTTTACCCCGCAGACAATCACCTCAGACCCTGCAAAACCCTGCAGTCCAACCCTTTTCTGACTGTTGCCCTGAATCGGGACCATTTCAGACAGGTGTGAAAGCAGATTTGTATCCTGCAGTTCCGTGTCATGGGGAAAAAAAGTGTTACGCCTTACGGGTGAATCAGGACACTGCTACAAAACTTCAATGAAATGCCCCAAGTAATCTACAGTCAAGTACAGAACTATTAAACAGCATTTCGGCTGCATGAAAATGACCTAAACACTGGCTCTAAACGGACACTCCAAAATGCGCTGTGGTTCAACAACATCACAAACATGTTGCCATGGTGAGAAATAAGTGGCAGAGACGGGGATGCTCACATAGAGCAGCGGACGTTTCCGTTTAGGGTGGGGTTGAAAAAGGGCCCCAACGACAGCCTCGAAATGTGACAGATGCCTCTTTCCATTCAGCCATTTGTACCTTGTACATTTGTACAGTGCATTGTTTTGAAGTCTGGAATCATTTGGATTGTGCAAACAGAAGTGTCATTTCAAATGAATGTTTTGACGACCTTCTGAAAACTTCTTGACTGGTGGTGTTTATGACACACTAAAATGTTGAGATAGGTTCTGACAAACATCCCTCAGCCCCAAGAGGACATTGGCTACTAAATGAATAGGGATTGCAGGCCTACATTATATAAGACATCGATAAGATTTTATTCTATAACTACACAGGGATCAAAAAGGTGCGTCAATCCACAAGGTACCCGAAGAGAAGAAATTAAATCAATGTTCCCCCCTTGGTAAAAGAGTGATTTGTTATAGGTCAGTATTCTTAACAGTAGAAATACCTAGTACGTAGGCTATATTTGTATTTTTACAGTTTATTTTTTGGTAAGGACAGATTATTATTTACAGCAACGACCTGGGAGCAATTAGGGCTAACAGTCTTGCTGAGGGACAGAATGACAGGGTTTTTCATCTTGTGAGCTCAGGGAAAAGAAACAGCAACCTTTCATTTACTGGCCCAATCCTCTAGGCTACCCTGCCGCCCCAAAATGTGGAGCAACACAGTCTGGATTTTGTTGCACATTTGTAGTTAGGGAAAACAGCTGAAATCACCTTAAATTAGCATTGCCCTTTGTTCACCTTGTAGATTCATGTGGTAAAAGAGTAGAATGTTGGATTCTGTATAGTGATGGTTCCATTTTGGGACAAAATGATGACCCATGGATGTGTATGGTAACTTTTATAAAGAATACAACATGTAACATCTCTAACATGTTACATAACTTGTTACTTAATAAGTAGTTTGTTTATCCCATAACTAAATGTATAGTCTTGTCTTATATATACATACATATATATATATATATATATATATATATATATATATATATATATATATATACATACATATATATATATATATATATATATATATATATATATATATACACACACATATATACACTCACCTAAAGGATTATTAGGAACACCACACTAATACTGTGTTTGACCCCATTTCGCCTTCAGAACTGCCTTAATTCTACGTGGCATTGATTCAACAAGGTGCTGAAAGCATTCTTTAGAAATGTTGGCCCATATTGATAGGATAGCATCTTGCAGTTGATGGAGATTTGTGGGATGCACATTCAGGGCACGAAGCTCCCGTTCCACCACATCCAAAAGATGCTCTATTGGGTTGAGATCTGGTGACTGTGGGGGCCATTTCAGTACAGTGAACTCATTGTCATGTTCAAGAAATCAATTTGAAAGGATTCGAGCTTTGTGACATGGTGCATTATCCTGCTGGAAGTAGCCATTAGAGGATGGGTACATGGTGGTCATAAAGGGATGGACATGGTCAGAAAAAATGCTCAGGTAGGCCGTGGCATTTAAACAATGCCCAATTGGCACTAAGGGGCCTAAAGTGTGCCAAGAAAACATCCCCCACACCATTACACCACCACCACCAGCCTGCACAGTGGTAACAAGGCATGCTGGATCCATATTCTCATTCTGTTTACGCCAAATTCTGACTCTACCATCTGAATGTCTCAACAGAAATCGAGACTCATCAGACCAGGCAACATTCTTCCAGTCTTCAACAGCCCAATTTTGGTGAGCTCGTGCAAATTGTAGCCTCTTTTTCCTATTTGTAGTGGAAATGAGTGGTACCCGGTTGGGTCTTCTGCTGTTGTAGCCCATTCGCCTCAAGGTTGTGTGTGTTGTGGCTTCACAAATGCTTTGCTGCATACCTCGGTTGTAACAAGTGGTTATTTCAGTCAAAGTTGCTCTTCTATCAGCTTGAATCAGTCGGCCCACAGGACTGCCGCATACTGGATGTTTTCCCCTTTTCACACCATTCTTTGTAAACCCTAGAAATGGTTGCGTGTGAAAATCCCAGTAACTGAGCAGATTGCGAAATACTCAGACCGGCCGGTCTGGCACCAACAACCATGCCACGCTCAAAATTGCTTAAATCACCTTTCTTTCCCATTCTGACATTCAGTTTGGAGTTCAGGAGATTTTCTTGACCAGGACCACACCCCTAAATGCATTGAAGCAACTGCCATGTGATTGGTTGATTAGATAATTGCATTAATGAGAAATGGAACAGGTGTTCTTAATAATCCTTTAGGTGAGTGTATATAGACAGTTGGGAGAACAAGTATTTGATACACTGGCGATTTTGCAGGTTTTTCTACTTACAAAGCATGTACAGGTCTGTAATTTTTATCATAGGTACTCTTCAACTGTGAGAGATAGAATCTAAAACTAAAATCCAGAAAATCACATTGTATGATTTTTTTTATAATTAATTTGCATTTTATTGCATGAGTAAACAAGTATTTGATCACCTACCAACCAGTAAGACCATTCCGGCTCTCACAGACATGTTATTTTTTCTTTTTAGAAGCCCTCCTGTTCTCCACTCATTACCTGTATTAACTCCACCTGTCTACACACTCAATCAAACAGACTCCAACCTCTCCACAATGGCCAAGACCAGAGAGCTGTGTAAGGACATCAGGGATAAAATTGTAGACCTGCACAAGGCAACCACTGTTGGCACAATTATTAGAAAATGTAAGAAGTTCAAGATGAACTCCCTCGGTCTGAGGCTCCATGCAAGATATCACCTTGTGGGGCATCAATGATCATGAGGAAGGTGAGGGATCAGCCCAGAACTACACAGCAGGACCTGGTCAATGACCTGAAGAGAGCTGGGACCACAGTCTCAAAGAAAACCATTAGTAACACACAATGCCGTCATGGATTAAAATCCTGCAGCGCACGCAAGGTCCCCTTGCTCAAACCAGCGCATGTCCAGGCCTGTCTGAAGTGACCATCTGGATGATCCAGAGGAGGAATGGGACACGGTCATGTGGTCTGATGAGACACAAATAGAGCTTTTTGGTATAAACTCCACTCGCCGTGTTTGGAGGAAGAAGGATGAGTACAACCCCAAGAACACCATCCCAACCGTGAAGCATGGAGGTGGAAACATCATTCTTTAGGGATGCTTTCCTGCAAAGGGGACAGGACGACTGCACCGTATTGAGGGGAGGATGGATGGGGCCATGAATATGGGTCATAGCTGGGTCGTACAGCATGACAACGACCCGAAACACACAGCCAGGGCAACTAAGGAGTGGCTCCGCAAGAAGCATCTCAAGGTCCTGGAGTGGCCTAGCCGGTCTCCAGACCTGAACCCAATAGAAAATCTTTGGAGGGAGCTGAAAGTCTGTATTGCCCAGCGACAGCCCAGAAACCTGAAGGATCTGGAGAAGGTCTGTATGGAGGAGTGGGCCAAAATCCCTGCTGCAGTGTGTGCAAACCTGGTCAAGAACTACAGGAAACATATGATCTCTGTAATTTCAAACAAAGGTTTCTGTACTAAATATTAAGTTCTGCTTTTCTGATGTATCAAATATGTCATGCAATAAAATGCAAATTAATTTAAAATTTAATATAAATTTTTTTTCTAAAAGAATGGTTCACCACATAGATGTGAGTACCTATTCAGCAATGAGAACAACCAACTAGAATATTTTAGAAAACTCTAACAATCATGGGAGTATTCACATAGAGATGGGGCGTGGTCATAGAAATAAATCCATTTGAAATGCTATTTGAATTTAGGTCTACATCCTGTACCCCTCTGCCTGGGCTGCCATAGATGTGCTTTCATCAGGGAACGGTAGGTCTTCACAGCGCAATGAAGAGGTTTAGATCAGCAGTTTGCTTCCAGCTGAAATCCTTATCAAATCAAAGGCAGTTGAGAGGAGATCCTCTGAGGGTTAGTGTCAGGGTGACGTAGTGTCATGTCAGGGTCACTTTAAGGTCTGATATGAATGGCAGTTTAAATTGATTAGTCTCTGTGTGTGTGTGTGTGTGTGTGTGTGTGTGTGTGTGTGTGTGTGCGTGTGTGTGTGTGTGTGTGAAACAGCCTTACCTTCACATTTCTGGCTGATCTCGTTGAACCTGTGTCCTGCAGGACATTTACACTCAAAGGATCCAACGGTGTTGATACAGTTCCCACCCTGACACAGGCCAGGGATAGCCTGACATTCATCTACATCTAGACACACAGGACACACAATGTCAGTCCTAGAATACAACACATACAGACAGACAGACAGACAGACAGAGAGACAGACAGGCAGACAGACAGACAGAGAGACAGGCAGACAGACAGACAGAGACAGAGAGACAGATAGGCAGAGAGTGAGACAGACAGACAGACAGAGAGAAATAGAGAAATGCAGAGAGACAGACAGACAGGAAGCCAGCCAGACAGAGAGACAGATAGGCAGACAGTGAGACAGAGAGACAAACAGACAGAGAGAGACATACAGTGAGACAGATGAGAGGCAGACAGACAGAGAGACAGACAGACGGACAGGGAGAGAGACATACAGACAGACAGACAGACAGAGAGAGACAGTGCGTAGGGTGTCATACTAAGAGGCTTGGAGACAGTTCCAACTGCAACTCCAGTTCTGATACACACCCACCCGTACAATCAGACACACAATGTACAATGTATAAACATTCTTCTCTATGTTTCTGGTGTTGCTACAGTTTTAGTTTTATTATTGTTATTACTACGCTATCTATTTTTATCGCATTTGTATTTCTTTTTCATTGCATTCATGTGCACCCTCTCTCACTCATTCACAAACACAAAATAAAACACACACCCACATACAAATCCACACTCACAGAGCAACAGTGTGTGTCTGAGAGCTTGAGAGCCAATGTGTGGAGATTGTGAGAGTGTGAGATCGTCTTGTTTAGAGTACTCTTGGGGCTGTGTATGTGTCTGAGCTCACACACTCTCTCTTCCAAACACTTACCAACTAAACCCTGTCCATCTGCACACAGACATACATACATACACACACACACACACACACACAGGGAGCAGTAAATCAGAGTACAGCCCCTGCTATGCTACATCCCTCATCCAGACGAGGGGGGAGAGGGGAGGTGGAGACAGGGGATATGAGAGAGATCGAGGAGATCGAGAGGGAAAGGAGAAAGAGAAAATGAGGGAGACGGGGGCGAGAGGAGAGAGCCAGGAGTGAAGAGGGTTGAGGAGAGAGACAGGGAGGGGGAGAAAGGCAAGTAACACAGGAGAGAATGGAGAAAAAGAAAGAGAAAAAGAGAGAGAAGAATGTCTCCCTCTGGAGACTTAGTGAAGCGGCCAGGGGTTGCCTGTTCTCTGTCATAGCCCCAACCCTGTTCTGTGTCCTAGCCTCAACCCAGTTCTCTGTCCTAGCCCCAACCCTGTTCTCTGTCCTTGCCCCAACCCTGTTCTCTGTCCTAGCCCCAACCCTGTTCTCTGTCCTAGCCCCAACCCTGTTCTCTGTCCTTGCCCCAACCCTGTTCTCTGTCCTTGCCCCAACCCTGTTCTCTGTCCTAGCCCCAACCCTGTTCTCTGTCCTAGCCCCAAACTCGTTCTCTATCCTAGCCCCAATCACTGGACTAAGACCATTATCCAACTTCTACACCATTTATAATACATTTTACACATCCCTGTAGGATCTAGACACTAGCAGAAGGGATCTGAGACAGACATGGGGAGAAAATAAAGAAATAAGCAGAGTGGGAAAAAGACAGAAGGACAGAGAGATGAGCTAAGTTATAAGCTAAGCTAAGGCATTACATGTTAGAAATAAGCAGCAAGGAACATCCCACAGCGAAACAACTGCTGCTCGTTAGTGGTCTCATGCCAGTCTTCTTACAGACGTAACGATGCCATGCTCACTACGTAGCCTGTCCACCAGAGATTAGGGCTGGTTGGAGCTGTGTTACCAGAAATCAACTGCTCACCCACGTGGCGCTGCCACTGACCCGTGTTCCTCTCCCTGACAGCCCCGCCGTGGTGGGTGTTTGTGGGCATTCCTTACCCAGGAGGGACCCTGCCACCCAGCCCTCATTCAACCCAATTACCCGTAATCCTCTAGACGGACCGGGGTGGGGTAAAGGCACCCAGACTGTACCTTGGCAGGCTCCGGAGCGGTGGTTGGGTATGAATCCCCTTCGGCAGGGGTGAGGTTGGGCGGGGCACATCTCACAGGGGTGTCCCCATGCTCGTCCCACGGTGGCACAGCACAGCGTCTTGGTGCACACGATGCCCGTCAGCTGGCCCTGGCACATCTGGTTACTGACGGACGAAAAGCACGGCCCGGTACGATAGTCTGGAGAGAAGAACCACAACTGTTACCATGGGAACAAACACTTGTGAAACAAGGAAACCAAGACACACGAACCAAAAAATATGACCGATACACATATACTCATTAACAGGAATAACTGCTTGACAGCTATGGTTTAAGTACACACATATACACACACACACACACACACATCAGAGTGCACTTTTTACAATAACAGATGTGACACAGTTGCTCCCAATCCCACTCTGCTCCCTGGGCTCTGCAGCCCATCTCTGACTAGCGCATCTCATGTGGAATACAGTGTCATGTGAATTTGGATCAGGGTCTCTGTTAGTGGACAGAGTAATGAGCCATCAGAGGTCGGTTGCAGACAAGATGAAGACACCCCAGGGGCTACAACACTGTCCCTCCCTCCCTCCCTCCCTCCCTCCTTCACTCATTCCCTCCTTCCCTCCTTCACTCATTCCCTCCTTCCCTCCATCTATCCATTCTCATTCCTTTGCCCCTGTCCTCTCCTTTTTTCCCACTCCTCTCTCATTTCCCAGTCCCATCTCTACTTCTCCGTCTTCCTCTGGAACAAAAACACAACTCAGTACTGAGAGAAAGAGAGGGAGAGAGAGAGAAAGAGAGGGGGAGAGAGAGAAAGAGAAGGAGAGAGCTCCAAATCGACTCTGGAAATCTTCCATAGGCAAAAATCATTTCCACATTTCCTAGCAGAAAACATACAGAGAGGAAAGCAAGAGTCCCGCTCCAACATTACACTTTAAAACAAACGAGACATTGTGTCTTTCTTTTCCCTTATGGAGTAGTGCCCAGCCCCAGCCATACAACACACACCCCACACCTACACCCCAGCCATACCACACACACCCCACACCTACACCCAACACACACCCCACACCTACACCCCAGCCATACCACACACCCCACACCTACACCCAACACACACCCCACACCTACACCCCAGCCATACAACACACACCCAACACACACCCCACACCTACACCCCAGCCATACAACACACACCTACACCCAACACACACCCCACACCTACACCCCAGCCATTCAAAACACACCTACACCTAACACACACCCCACACCTACACCCCAGCCATACAACACACACCCCACACCTACACCCAACACACACCCCACACCTACACCCCAGCCATACAACACACACCCCACACCTACACCCCAGCCATACAACACACACCCCACACCTACACCCAACACACACCCCACACCTACACCCAACACACACCCCACACCTACACCCCAGCCATACAACACACACCCCACACCTACACCCAACACACACCCCACACCTACACCCCAGCCATACAACATACACCCCACACCTACACCCCAGCCATACAACACACACCTACACCCAACACACACCCCACACCTACACCCCAGCCATACAACACACACCTACACCCAACACACACCCCACACCTACACCCCAGCCATACAACACACACCCCACACCTACACCCAACACACACCCCACACCTACACCCAACACACACCCCACACCTACACCCCAGCCATACAACATACACCCCACACCTACACCCCAGCCATACAACACACACCTACACCCAACACACACCCCACACCTACACCCCAGCCATACAACACACACCCCACACCTACACCCAACACACACCCCACACCTACACCCTAGCCATAAAATACACACCCCACACCTACACCCCAACCCACACCCCAACCCACACCTACACCCCAACACACACCCCACACCGACACCCCAACCCACACCCCACATCTACACCCCAGCCATACAACAGACATACCCCACACCTAAACGCCAACACACACCCCACACCAACACCCCAACCCACACCTACACCCCAACACACACCCCACACCTACACCCCAACACACACCCCACACACTTACGCCCAACACACACACCACACCTACCCCAACACACACCCAACACCTACGCCCCAACAAACACCCCACACTTACACCCCAGCCATACAACACACACAGCAGACACCTATGCCCCAACAAAAACCCCACACCTATGGCCCAACACACACACTAAAACTGGCCTCAACACACATACGTAAACCACACACCACCCCCAATACACAGATAAGTACACCCCCACACTGTCCCCACACACATGCGTACACACCTCCCCCACACTGCCCCCACACACATATATGTACACACACAGACACACACACTATGGCAGGTGAAAAGGGACTTTAATAAGCTATTTAAATGACCTAACATACACCACCGTGTAAGCGACTACGTTGCGGTAATTGGGCTACACAACATAAAAACAACAACAAGCTTGATTGAGCAATGGACATGAACTTTGGTTTGGGAAAGGACGACGTATAGGCTATATCCAACGGCCGATGGTTTACGGCCACATTGATGAAATGTTGGAGAGTGAATAAAGAATTACAATGTCGCTAGCAAACCGAGGCAACAAAACCCAATGGTAACTAGGTACATTGCATGTAACCAAGCACCTCCAGTCAACATGCCTGGTGGTTTTAGCTAGATGAATGACCACATTCACTCACCTGCAGAAAAACGAATCCATTCTTCATTTCTTCTTCAGAGGTGTTTAACAACTTCCTGTTCGTAAAGATCTTCGGGCTACTGTGCCCTCTGCTGTATAGAATAATATCTACACGCGTATACACGTGCATTCAGTCATCTGGGCAGGTGGTCTATGACAGTTGTCTGAACGTGTATACTGACGCGTCGTGTATACGGGTATAGGAACATGTATACATGGGTGCAAACACCTATAGACCTATACACGGTCACACACGCTGTGGTATACACGTTAGGTCGTTTAAATAGCTTATTAAAGTCCCTTTTCACCTGCCACACACACACACACACACACACACATACACACACCGCCCCCACACACATACAGGCCTGGCAGTCACATGTTCACCTCAGTCTCTCCAGGCTCTGGCATGACCGCTATGTCAAACAGAACTGGGTCATCTCTGTCTTTTCCTACTCGCTCTACACTCTCCTCTCTCTCGCTTCCTTCTCCCTCTCTCTTTCGACTCTTTTCCCACTCTCGTCTCCCTTTCTTTTCTGCCTCTCTCTCCACCTCCTCTCCTCTCCATGTGTCTCTCTCTTCATCTGGTCATAAGTGTTTTACCAGAAGTGATCTACAGAGTAGACTGATCCTCAGGCAAGGCCGATAAGCAACTATCGACTATGACCAAGTGCTACCTAGGAACAAGTGCTACCTATGAACAAGTACAACCTAGGAACAAGTACTACCTAGGAACAAGTACTACCTATGATCAAGTACTACCTATGACCAAGTACTACCTATGACCATGTACTACCTATGACCAAGTACTACCTATGACCAAGTACTACCTAGGAACAAGTACTACCTATGACCAAATGCTACCTATGAACAAGTACTACCTATGAACAAGTACTACCTATGACCAAGTACTATCTAGGAACAAGTACTATCTATGACCAAGTACTACCTAGGAACAAGTACTACCTATGACCAAGTACTAACTATGAACAAGTACTACTTATGAAAAAGTACTACTTATGAAAAAGTACTACTAGGAAAGATTAGGTATAAGCAAAGATTAAGCAAGGAGCTATGTTATTCTTAATTTACAGTTACGGCAACATTTTACTTTAAGGTCAAGGTCAGCGTTAGGGTCAAGATTTGGCTTTATGGTAGACTTCTATGGAAGTACATTTCCTTTTATGACAGTACTATCTTGTGGTGGTGTGATCAGATAGATAGAGACAATCAGGATTTCCTTTAAACATACAGACTGATCAAAGGGCTCTTCAGTACGGTGCTGTCAGAGGGGATGACCTGAGGTTTCACCAGGAAACCTGTTTAAATCAGTACAGAAACACTGGCATCACATTACACAGCATGGGTTGTTTATTGTCTGCCGGACGCATGTAATCCATTTGACATGACCCCGGCTAATTATATATACACACACAAACATAGAAACAAAGACACACACACCTCGCATACATGAGCACAAACACGTATTCTTTGTTACAGACAGGACA
Organism: Esox lucius; assembly: GCF_011004845.1. Lineage (NCBI taxonomy): Eukaryota > Metazoa > Chordata > Actinopteri > Esociformes > Esocidae > Esox > Esox lucius. The sequence continues at coordinate 27,507,593 of NC_047570.1, read as the reverse complement.
TTTCAAGGAAAACTAGAAAGACAAACACAAACCTATAAAAAGAAAACAACACTAGTGTGTGTGTGTGATTGGTAGGGGGGGGCATTCTTGCATTCATCTCCTGTTAGTCTTTTTCTTTCTAGTTCACCGCCTCCCCCTTTCCCCCTTTCTCTCTCTACAGCTGGGGGATCCACCCATGTCTTCTCGAAACATCTGGGAACAATCCGGCATGTTAACACACACACTAAAGGACTACAGACTTGGTCCCAGAGCTGGTGATGAGATCAATAACAACTCCAAGTAAACATGTCATAATAAACTTGTTTGTGTTCTACTTTAGAACTAACTTTTACACGTCCTCTCTGGGAACAAATAGGGTGGAATTTGTTATGTACAGATCTCTGTAAGTTTTGATTAGTCATAATGAGTCATTCCATTCCAGAAGAGAACTATGGCAGGACTTAGTGGGGCCAGAAGTCTTTCCTGGTCAGGTGACACGACAAGGAAATCCTCCCGGGCCCTATTCGAAACCTGAGTGTTTCCACAACAGCAGTAGGTCTAGAGAGGAGAGCAGAGGAGAGGAGAGGGGAAGCCCATCATGAATTGGGTCAACTGAGTTTCCTGGAGACACTCCAGATATCGTGTTTATATAGAAATCTGTCCTCCTTTTCCACATTTCTCTGCTAGACACACACCCTTCCTCTCCTTTTCTCTTTTCCTCTCTCTGGCCATACAACCTTGTCAAGCCATCCTATGGTTATAAACCTAATGACCTACCACACGTGTGCAAGTGTGTGTGTGTGTGTGTCTGTGTGAGTTTGTGTCGGATGGAAGAGTCTCTAGGGACAGAACATTGTCAGCAAAGTTACCTGTCCACTTATAGAGTGACACATATTCACACAAATACACAAATACACACACACACGCACCCACGCACCCACGCACACACGCACACACTCTTTCTCTCTCTAAAGTGAACGCTCTAGCTATATGCAGAGGATTGCAATGTGGGACACTAACTAATGGGAGAAAGTGGGCTTCTCAGACTAAAGGACTGAAGACATGTGACTGACCTCACAGAAACCTTTATCTTTAACCTCTGCATACTCCATACCAACCAGGTGACTGTGCTGTCCTGTGCTGTGTTACACAGTGTTTTGTTATGTTGTGTTGCACTGTGTTACACAGTGTTGTGTTGTGCTGTGTTGGTTTGTGTTACACAGTGTTGTGTTGGGTTGTGCTACACAGTGTTGTGTTGTATTGTGTTGTATTGTGTTACACAATATTTTGTTGTGTTGGGTTGTGTTACATATTGTTGGGTTTTGTTGGGTTGTGTTACATAGTGTTGTGTTGTGCTGTCTTTGTGTGTGTTAAAAAGTATTGTGTTTTGTTGGGTTGTGTTACATAGTGTTGTGTTGTGTTTTGTTGGATTGTGTTGCATAGTGCTGTGTTGTGTTTTGTTGGGTTGTGTTGCATAGTGTTGTGTTATGCTGAGTTGGGTTGTGTAACACAGTTTGTGTTGTGTAATACTGGGTTGTGCTGTGCTGGGTTGTGTTACACAGTGTTGTGTTGTGTAGTGTTGTTATGGGTTGTGTTACACAGTGGTTTGTTTTGTAGTGTTGTGTTGTGATGGGTTGTGTTACACAGGGTGGTGTTGTGAAGTTAGCCAGATATTGCCAAACACAATGCTGTGTGTCCGTGTATTTCTGCTACAAATACCTCCTTCTACAGGAATGCCAAACCCAGCGCATGATCACAACATTGGTGAGCCTTATTTCCTCAAATAAAGAAATCAAATTTGTAACTATGGAGGATTATAGGGCTCAAGCCACACCTATAACAGTCAAGTTAACTTAGGGTTTATAACTAAGCACCAGGAAAAAAGACACATTTTAACATTTTAGTAATTTAGCAGATAATCTTATTCAGAAAAACTTAGTGACTTACAGTTAGTCCTTTTATAAACCAAGGTATATAACAATGTATTAAAGCTTAATAGTGAAGACATACAAATTGTGAAATGACACATATGGAACCATATACTGTAGGAACCAAAAAAACAAATCAAAATATGGTTATATTTTAGATTCTTCAAAGTAGCATTTGCCTTGATTACAGTTTTGCACACTCTTGGCATTCTCTCAACCAGCTTCAAGGGCAAGGATCTTTGTGGGGCAGGCAGGTTTGGGTAGGCTCCAAAAAAACTATTTTATTAAGGAGTAGATAGAGGTCAAAGAAAGCATGGTGGGTATTTTAAAGCAATTTTTTCAAGTGGACAGCACATTACAGAACATTGTCATCGGCATGTAGGTGGATGGAGGAGTAACTGACAGCAAGCGCGAAATCATTAATACACACAAAGAATAGAGTCAGCCCAAGAATACAACCTTGAGGAGCACTGCTAGATACAGATAGAGGTGTAGACAGCAGGCCCTCGGACTACAGGCCCACCGACTCAGACACACTGTAAAAGGTCAGGGAAATCGTTTTCTAAATAGATTGATACTGTGGCGCTTTGCAAATCCAGGTTGCTGAGTCTATTCATTAGGATGGAATGAATGCAATGGAGTCAAAGGCTTTAGCCAAACCAATAAAACAGCTGCACAATACAACTTCTCCTCTAAAGCAGATATGATGTAATTTAGGACCTATACAGATACACCCATGGTCAGGTCTGAAGCCTGACTGAACCCCAAGGAAAACGCTGTGGGAGTCATGATGGCGGGTTAACTGTCTGTTGATCAGACATTCAAAAACCTTTGACAGGCAGGGAAGGAATGAGATAGGCCTAGAGCAGTCCGTGTCCAGCTTTTGCTCCCTTTGAAAATAGGAATGACGGCAGCAGCTTTCCGAACCAGTGGGACTACAGCTGTTTGTAATGAGAGGATTAAAGGGGCATTATGTAAATTTTTTGTCATATGTGAGAGTGTCCATCCTATTTCTGCAGTAATAGTGGAATGACTGTCTTTCACAATATTTACTCAGCAGAAATTATTTTGTGTAATGTTGTTCAGTATCCTAATATGCAGAATTTCTGTTGGTCAACAGAAGGCATACTGGGTTTTGTTAAAGCACTGAGAAACAAATGAGCTCAAAAGAGGATGTCAGATGGGGCCAAACTAAACCACTCAATCATTTAATGTGTTTGTGCTTCAAATACTATTTCAACACAGTATGTACATTATATATATTCCATGGTAATGTTTTTACTGTAATTCAGAGCACAACTGAAATAGACACCTTGGTCTCAGCTTGATTTCCCCACAAAAATTCTACAGGTTTACAAAATTTCAGTTCAAATGAGAAAACAAGCATTGAACAGTGAATAGGGAACAATTCTGCAGGAACATTTGTTTTTCTTCATCGTGCCAAGCTGCTTTGTAACGGTCCATACAAAGGTTGCATACAGTTCATTCTGCACCACATTCACCAGTACTGTTTGAAAGAAGTGGCAGAAGGTGCTTTGAAGAAGAACTCAACAGGGTGTAGGGGAAATAATGATGGCAGAATGGCCAGTCCTAACAAAAATGGCACTTGAAGCACTGCAAAACGTTAGCGTTGTCAGTAGAGACTATGTTTTCATATCTGAGTGTAGTAGGTAGCTGAGATGATTCATTTTTATTTTCCTAAAATGTAACAGTGCTCCCTAACTTTTCAGATATATTACTGCCAGCAAATTAATGTTTGCAAAATATTGCCAAAGCAATCCAAGTTTTGTAAGTGCATTGATTACTTGAATCCCTGAAGAATTTTTATCTTGGAGGCCAAAGGTATTTGCACTGGACTACCTCAGACAATATAAAACTAAACCAGGATTTCTGGATTTATATTGCAACAACAGCATGTAAAACACACTGCTGCAATACGGAAACCTTTTCACACGTTTCACCTAAATTGGTGGTTGGCATGAGAACACCCCAAAACAAAACGGAAGGCATGAATGTAAATGCATGCCGCAAACATACACTAAGTTCACAGACGGTGACACTTGCATGGCCACACGGTGTCACTTGCATGGACACATGGTGACACTTGCATGGACACATGGTGACACTTGCATGGACACATGGTGACACTTGCATGGACACATGGTGACACTTGCATGGACACATGGTGACACTTGCATGGACACATGGTGACACTTGCATGGACACACGGTGACACTTGCATGGACACACGGTGTCACTTGCATGGACACATGGTGACACTTGCATGGACACACAGTGACACTTGCATGGACACACGGTGACACTTGCATGGACACACGGTGACACTTGCATGGACACACGGGGACACTTGCATGGACACACGGTGACACTTGCATGGACACACGGTGACACTTGCATGGACACACGGTGACACTTGCATGGACACACGGTGACACTTGCATGGACTCACGGTGACAGGGTAAACTTAGACCTAGTCAAGTAACAAAAACAAGTTATTGATGATTGGTAACATTTACAGACCACCCAATGTCCCAGTAGAGTCGATAAACAATACGTTAACCACTGTTAATTCAATGCAATGGTCATTTGGTGCCTTAATAAAACCTCTGTCGAGGATGAAAACATTTAAATAATCTATTGAAATAACTTACGAAAGAACACACAAGAATACTCATGCACCATTGAAAACAGGGAAGGTTTAAGACTGTTCCCTGCCCTGGGTTAGCTCTGAATACATATTTCTGGTGAAAGGGGTGAAGCTTGGTTCAAGAATCATAGAACCAAAGATTAAATTGACTGAGAGTTCTATAGAAAAAAAAGAAAAAAACAAGGTCAAATAAACAACCTATTCATAAAAAATATACTTTTCCATTTTCAGTCAAAAATTGATGTTTTTAATCAGCATTTTATTTTTATTTTAAAGCCCATCTGTTACTTTAAATAAAAAATGTAACATGCAATTTCGTCAATGCTAAGATAATGTATACATTGAACTAGGAGATTAAGATCCTAAATCAGAAATTTAACTTTTAGAGAACACACCCAGTGGATACACTGCCTTCCCTAAATGAAATAAACATCAACAAAGGAGCTGGCAATCTAGACTGGAATCAATATGAATAAAATGGTCTGCTAATGTTATAATGCATACTCTGCTAATGCATTTTCATTTCTTCACCAAACTGACTACTGGTTTGTGGCCAAAGAGCTCTATTTTCAAGTAATCTGACCAAAGCACAAGTTCCAATCTTTGATGTCATGGGGTATTTGGCTTCCACTGGATCTGGGGCTGTTGTTAAGGTCAATGGCATTATGAACCCAGTACAGGGATATTTTGGCACAAAATCTGTTCCCCTATGCCAGGAAGCATCTGATCACCCCAAGCACACAACTTAATGCATAGGACTACTAAAGCATACCCTCTCTTAACTTGAAAAACCTGAATTGAAAATCTGTAGTTTAAATTGGAGATGGCAGTCCATATGCACAGACCAAAGCATCTCAAGGATCTAGAAAGATTCTGTATGGAGGAATGGTCTGCGATCCCTTACAAGGTTTTCGCATTTCTCAAAGGGTGCAAATGATTGTTACACTTTAGTTTTGGTGGGAAATTTATATTTTGAGAAATATGTAAAATTCCTTTGAATTAAACAATTGTATCTTCATCAAGATGCAAATAACTCCTTATTGAAATGAACCATACCCAGCGCAACGTAAACAAAGTGTTTTTGATGAGTGTGGGATGTAGAGCATTTCTTTTGTGCAATAATCCTGGAAGAGTTTGTGCAACCATGTACAAACGCAGTTTATCTGGATCATTTATTTGAATTGTTGATATTTCTTATCAGGGTTTGAGGATATTTCCTAATTATTGAAAGCATATTGATTATATTATGAAAACAAGTAAAAACCACATTTTTAAAATGGATGCCAACATTTTGTGAGAATAATTCTCTCAGTCATATCTTTAACTAAATAAGTCACGAGAGAATGGTTATATTCTAACAGTAACATTTCCCCCTCCACACCTCTGCCTGTCATTTGCCACAGAAGAAGTCCCAATTATGCCTGTCATTCGTAAAAGAACTAGCTATAATATTGGCCTCAGTATGCTTTCTTAATGCCGAAACTACATTCCCACTTGGATAGCCTGCTAAATGCAGTGGCCAGTAGATAAACTAGTTACTGTATGAGTTAATATTTGTATGAAGACAGATTTTTCTCCACATGCACGGTGTGAACACAGCTAACCAGCTGGAGGTAGTCCATGTTGTAGGCCACCACTACACTACCCGCCTAACACAAAAGCATGAACTTGAGATTTCAGCTGGCAAGCACTGACAATACATAAACGGGAAGAGTTGAATACATCAAAATGCATTAGGCTTTGACAAAAATATGTTTCTTGTCTACATAGGCATATGTATTATCTCCATACCATAATCTCTTACCATCCGGGGATTGGAATTTGTTTCTCGCTATCAGTGAAATTGTTTAAAAAAAAACTGAGGTAGTGCCACTAACAAAACGTTTTGCATGAAATTTAATGAAGCCATCTGTAAATGTTGAGGTTGAAAAAAGTATTTGTTTTTGCTGAACCCTAATGTGTTTCCGTGTAATTAACTTTTATGTCAGGCAACAGAACCTTCCGCTAATATCTAGCTATACTTTTAGTTGCAGGACGAAGCTACATCGTATGTTGAATGACATGCATTTCACAGGTCTGTATTACAGTTATGACTTAAGTTAGCCACTCCCACACTTTTATGTTTGAACACCTGTTTTCAGCTAAATTTGGCAGTTACCCTTCCAAAGAAAAGTGTATTAATAAATTACTTTAACAGCCAAGCTGTGAATGTACTGTAGTACTTAACTTTTTGTTATCATTGCATATTCATATCTAGCTAAACAACAGCTTGCACATGTTAAATTTGCCATTCACTCCTAACGCTATCGGCCTCTACTAAAGTTAGCTAGCTTTCATTGCTGTCAAGAAAAAAAAAAAAATATTGATCAATTCCTGTAGCTAGCTGTCTAGCTAGTAGCTACCTGTATCTAGCTAGTCATTTTAACTTTAAGATAACCTTCTTTTATATTCTTTTATATGTCTGAATACAAAACAGTTGGGACAGGGGCATGTTTACCACTGTGTTGCATCACCTCTTCTTTTAACAATAATCTGTAAGTGTTTGGGAACTGAAGAGACCAACTGCTGTTGTTTCAAAAGTGAAATGTATTCCCAGTCTTGCTTGATGTAGGATTTCAGCTGCTCAACAGTTCGGGGTGTCCTTTGTTGTAATAAATTTATACATTTGGTGCAGTTTCGTAATGCGCCAAATGTTTTCAATGGGTGACAGGTCTGGACTGTAGGCAGGACAGTTTAGCACCCGGACTCTTTTACTACAGAGCCATGCTGTTGAAATGCCTGATTAATGTGGTTTGGCATTGTCTTGCTGAAATAAGCAAGACCTTCCCTAAAAAAGATATCTGTCTGGATGGCAGCATATGTTGCTCCAATACCTGTGTATATTGTTCTGCATCAATGGTGCCTTCACAGATGTACAAGTCACCCATTCCATGTTCACCATCACAGATGCTGGCAGATGCTGGATTTTGTTTATAAGGTTTCTTCTCGGCATGGTCGAGTTTTATTTGTTGTATTTGTGGATGCATCAACACTGTGTTCACACACAATGGTTTTCGGAAGTGTTCCTGAGCCAATTCAGTGATTTCCGCTACAGAACTGTGTCTGTTTTTAATGCTGAGGGCCCGAAGATCACGGCCATCCAATATTGGTTTTCAGCCTTGTCCCTCGCATACAGAGATTTCTCCAGATTCTCTGAATCTTTTAATGATATTATGTAGTGTAGGTGATGAGATCCCCAAACTTTTTGCAATTTTACCCATCATCTCTGGAATTATCTTTAAATATGTTACCAGTCATGTTACTGACCTGTTGCCAATTTACCTAATTAGTTTGATATTCCACCAGGTTTAGTTTTTTAGCATTACACAACTTTTCCAGTCTTTTGTTACTTCTGTCCCAACTGTGGCCATATATTTTTTAAGAAACAATAAAAAGTCTCAGTTTAAACATTTGATATGTTATCTTTGTACTATTCTCTATTGAATATAGGGTTTAAATTATTTTCATATCATTGCATTCAGTTTTTATTTACATTTTACGCAGTGTCCCAACAACCAAGTATTTTGTAGGGTTTCATTTTTTAAAGTAATAATATTAACTATCAAATAATTATTAATTTCATTAATATTATTAAGATCATTATTATCATTAAATAGTAGTTGCAAAACTATTCTTGTTGCCAAGTATTGTTTTTTTTTATTATTTTGTGCTTTCATTTGGACACAGATCTCAAGAGATTTCATAATGCAGAATGTCAAATAAATACAATAAATGCATAAATACACCCAAGAGCGAGAATGGAGGAAGGCTTCCGATGAGCTGACCGCTCACATCCAAACACACACACACACACACACACACACACACACACACACACACACTCATAATCTTCTAATATAGTAGAATTTCTGACAAACAGAGAGCTTCTCAGCAAAACCAAAAGGAAGGTTAGGACATTTAAGAAGATTAGGACTCATTAAGCCCATCTCTGTTCAACGAGGACAGCAATTAGTGTTCTGCTGTTAAACTAAATATTATCTTTACCAGGTCACTGCTACGACCTTCAGGGGACACCACCGCCAGAGAGAGCTGTGTATGTTTCATATCTCTTCCTGTATTTGTGTGTACATGCATGCATGCATTTTTGTCTATGGATGCCGGAGTTTTTGAATGTGTTACTGCATGTGTGTGTGTGTTACTGCGTGTGTGCGTGTTTGTGTGTTTGTGGGTGTGTGCGTGTGTTACTGCATTTGTGTGTGTGTGTGTTTGTGCATGTGTGTGTTCTCACCAGAGTTCACTGCCCCCCACTAGGCTGGTGGGGGCAACCAACAGCAAACATCCAATAAGTAATTACATTTTCCAGAGCTCAGTTAGTCAACAGATGTGGAAAATAACCGTCATTTAGAAAAACAAGCGTGACAGACACAGCCTTCAACAACAAACCACGTTCTGGCCAATAAAACAAACTGTTCTATCAGAGGAGATATGTCACGCTATCAACACTGTCAGCTGTTCTCCTTCTGAAATCAGAAAGTGTCCGGAAGACAAGACAGACGGACGGATGGTGACTCCTGTGGTCCTACCTCTCTCACACTGCGCCCCTGTGAAGCCGTAGGTACACACACAGCGGTTAGGAGCCACGCATCGGCCTCCGTTCTGGCAACCAGTCTCACACACCGCTGCAAGGGAGAAGGAGAGGGAGAGGGAGGAGGAGGGGGAGAGGGAGGGGGAGAGAGGTTTATGCCAGAGGTCTCTGGTTGGTATAGAAAGAAATGTTTGTACAGGGTTGATATAACGGTTGTGTAGAGAATGCACAGTGGTCATGTAGCGCTCGTGTAGAGGTTATATAGTATTTATGTAATGGTGAAATAAAGGACATATGGTGCTTGTGTGGCGGTTGCATAGCGGTCACAGAATGGTTGTATAGTGGTTGTATAGAGGAGGTATAGCGGTCTGTATTGTTGTCCTTACGTTGACCACAGTGGTTTCCCACGTATCCTTTCTGACACTGGCAGTGGTCCTCAGCACAGCTCCCCCCATTCATGCATCGGATGTTACAGTTTTGGACTGGAGGGGAGTGGGGAAAAGATAAGGAGAGAGAGAGTGATAGTGGAAGAGAAAGACGGGGAGACAGAGAGAGACAGAGGGAGAGAGATGACAAAGAGTAAGATTTACACTACCAGCAGAAACACACACACACACACACACACTTATGGTTACGGGCATTGTATATAAAAACCATACACACTCACAGTTCCAGACCAGTGAGCACCTAGGCTTACAACACAGTCATACAGAGAGGGCTGGAGTTTCAGAACAAACAAACTGTGTTTATCATAAATCACATTCACAGAGAAAATTCCCTCAAATTGATGGTGTGAAAACAGATGAGCACACGACTCGGCACTGCTCGAAACCGCTCTTCTCAGCGCTGCATCAAGGACTAGTAGATGTTGATTATGGACGCTTTCCAACACACACGCCCATTCTTCCCTGAGACCGAACAATCAGCTTTTAGAGTTCAGCGGCTATTCCAGGGTGAGCAAGATTGGAACATAGATCAGTTCTTTCAAGGTTTCTGCTGTATTGTATTGTTGATTGTTTTTGGAGAGTTTTGTTTTGGCGGGGTGACGTTAAGTATATTACAATCTGAGTGGCTTGGCTTTGTCCTGGAGCATGTTTAGAAAGCAAGAAACGGGATAAAATGCTGAGAAACACAAGTATTACCTGAACCTATCCAAAAGGACATGCTCATTTAAATGTATTTTGTTTCAATGTGTTTTGCTCCGATGCACTTTACTGAACATCACCATGCTCCCGCACTAACACAACCAGGAGGGAGAACCCTGACACAGGATATGACATCATCCAAATGACTTTAGTGAACACTGCCAAAACAGACTTATTTTTTCCCTCCAACCATTCCTCCTAGTCCGTCAGCACCAGCAATCCAGCACTACATCTCTCAGTACCGCTAACTCTGTAACACGGTCTTAGTTCTCCAGAGATGGAAACAGAAAAGATTTCTGCAACTAGTTTCTCTGTTTCACACCATCTCTCAACACCAGACATTGTTTATGCCTCCCAGTGGGGGGAAAAAGAAAATCAAAAATATGATAGTTCCCATGTTGCAGGCTTCAGTGGTGCGTAACAGTGGAGCTCTTTGTTGAATCCTCTGAGGAGAGCTAGCGGGAAGCAGAGAGGTGGGTGTGGTGGACGTAGTCTTGGCTAGCTGTCCAAGAAACATTTCTCATACATTTATCTATAATATCTATTATCTGTTCAAGTCCTTGTTAGTTATGGCAGAGAAAAGCTTTGTAGAGGAAGAGTGGAAACCAGGCTAAAGCAAGGTGGTGATTAGCTACAACTGTGCTTTTACATCCTTTTCAAAGGGGACCCAATTTTTTATGCCAGAATGTCTGTTTTGGGACAAATTACTCAGGCACCCACCCCAAATTTAATAAGACAACCAAAACCCCATAAATTAAGGTATTTTTGCTAAATAATAATATTAAATGAATTCTAGTGTTATCGCTTTTAAAAAACAAACCAATAAATGTATCATATAATACATAAAAATTACTGCCTACATTCAATTGGGGGGTTGAATTTTGAAAATCCCATTGGAGTTCCCAGTGACTGATCATGATATTGAATGCCAGTGGGCTATAGTCGTATGTGGATTGGGTATGATAAGGCCTGTGATAAGGCCCTTTCTGCTCTGGTGTTGGTGTTTCAGATAAGGAAAGAAGTGTCCTATCTCAACAGTACCTGACTTAGAACCACAGGAAGGAGATATGGATCCAGAGGGACATGTACACAGGTTGGGTCTGGAGCAGAAACCGTCTCCACAGGAGCTCCGACAGATGGCTGCAAAGGCCCAGAGGGACAACATAGTTCAGTATGACATCCATAAACACAGACACAACAACAACCCCCCCCCACCCCCACCCCACGCCGCTCACACACACACACACACACACACACACACACACACACACACTGCTAAACAAGTGTTCAACAGCAAATACAAATAATCAGTGATGAACGTTTATTTAACAACCTAAACAGAAACATAATACTCCAAAATGTCACTATTCTTTGAAGAAAAACACCTTGACTAACTAGAACAGAGGTCAGAGCAAAACCGAACAGAGAGGTCAGCTTAATAGAACAGAGACCTCAGCTAACCAAAAAAGAGACATCAGCTAACCACAACAGAGACATCAACCAACAAGAACAGAGATTTCAGCTAACCAGAAGTTACACCTTAAATAACCAGAATAAATACCTCCGCTAACCAGAACAGACTTAAGCTAACTAAAAGAGAGACCTAAATTAACCAAAAGAGATACCTCAGCTAACCAGAACACAGGCATCAGCTAACCAGAAATAAGACCTCAGCTAACCAGAAGAGACACCTCTGCATAACCATAAAATAAACCGCAGATAACTATAAGATCAACTAACTAGAAAACAAAAGCTCTCAGATAACCAGAACAGGGACCTCAGCTATACAAAACAGAGCTTAGCTAACTAAAAGAGAGACCTAAGCTAACTAGAAGAGAGTTATCGGCTAACTAGAACAGATACATCAGATATCCAGAACAGAGACTTCAGATTACTGGAAAACCTCAGCTAATAAGAAGACAGACCCAAGAGAGACGTTAGCTAACCGGAACAGAGACCTTATCTAGAGATTTAATTTGAAACATAAATCCTGGTGGCCACATCTAGATATTCCTCAACCTTCCTTATGACTGGACTGGGTTATAGTACTGTATTGCTAGTGTAGATCTGGCAGGGCCGCTGTGCTGCAATTTATATCTCAGTATTCACAACTTTTGGGACAACATACTTTTTGGGACTAATGACGTGTGAGGCTTAGGCAGGGTTAGAGGGAGATAGAGGGCAGAACGGAGAGACGAGAGAGAAAAGAGTGGGGGAGAAAAAAACAACTACTCCGAAAGTATACCCAGTTACAATCAGGAGACAAACACAACACTTTACTATGTTTCTTAGCATACATGTAGTTCCCACATATGCTAATACAAATGACTGAGGTAATTTACGGATTCATAGTTAAAACCATCCGTCCAGTAGCACATGTAACTTGGGATTTCCATTCTTATCAGAGTATGACTGGACAGCAAAGTAGTAATTAGTTAGTTATCTCAGAGACATGCTGTGTCTGGCTTAGCTAATTGGACAAACAGTACTTGCTGCCCACAGAGAGAGCTGGGGCTCTGTCTCTCTACCGCACCACAGGGCATTGTGGGTCGTAACCATAGCGCTCTGGAATAGGGACAAGCCGCCCACTAGCCTGGCTCTGACACAGACATGCTAACCTTCTCGAAAGGCCTTTCAACAGTTCTGGTTTCCATCCCTGGACATTAATAAGGGCCTTATTCAGACCTGGAACACTAGGGGAGTGCAATTAACTAGCAGGTAGAAATACACACCAGAAGGTTTTGACCATCCAGGACCAGACTTTCACAACGTTGCATCCAGTGTTTCAAAAACGCGTTATAGCTAGCTATATTACTATTAGATTACATGCTGACATCATCCTCATCATAAATGTCATAAACATATTTTATATTTTACGCATTACTCAGTGCTTGACTTGGGATAAAATAAGTACAGGAACTGACAAATCGCACATTAGACTATGTTCATCAAAATCTATGTGTTAATAAGGCATGCCTAAAAAAGGAAACGAAAAACAAAAAAACTTTCCGGCCCAAGTCTAGCACTGACACTACTGTAAGTATAGCTTAGCTACCTATGAAGGTCATATTGTTATAAACATGCATCATCCTATAGACATGATTAAGTTATACCTTAGATACCTGTTAATTTCATATTGTTACAAACATACATCATAATTTATGCATTACTAATAATATAGCTTAGCTACATGTTAACCTTATACTGTTACAACAATATGATATACATCACTTTTACACAGCCTAATCTACCTATAAAGGAATACAGTTCATTACACATGCAAAATAGGTGTGTCCATTTTTTCCAAGCAATTATGTATTTGCTGATATACACAATCTACAGACAGCACATGGTGGTAGATGGGAGGATAGACTTACGGACGATGCACTGGTTGCCCCCAGTCAGAGTCTTCCATCCAGGACAGCAATAGGCGTTCAAACGAGAGCCACAGACATTGGGTCTGCAGAAGAGAAAGACAGACACATAACATCAATGGTTAACACTGACTGGAAACTCCAGTTGTTCCAACCCATTACTAGCTCAACTGGTTTAATACAATGATGTACATGTCTATAAACACCAGACAACTGACAGGAGGCCCTGCATTAAAGCCACTTAGCAGCAGCCATCTTGGTACTCCTACACTGTAAAACATAATTTGGAATTTACAGAAATACATGTATTTATAACACAATTCATTTTCGATACTTTTATTCTATTACAGACACCCCTATGTTTATATTATAGTGTGTGAGCTAAACATTTAAACTTAAAAAAACACTTTCATTAAAGTGTACTTTTTTGATGACTAATAGATTAATAGATGATTACACAGATAATACATACTTGGCTACATCCAAGATTGAGAGTAATTTCATGAGATCCATGTTATTGTGAATTATTAAAGAGAGTTTTGGTTGTTTTGGAAAAGGAAGAAATGTTCCTCTCAGCATAGCCTGGTTTCAGACAGAAGAGCCTAGGTTCAAACAGAGCCTGATGCAACCACAGACCTTATCGTACATAGTGGGCTGCAAAAATGTCTGCCTGGTCTTCTACTGACTATAACAAGAGATGCAACAGGGAAATAGCACAACCTAATGGCCATATTCTGAACTGCAGCACCTGATCGGTGACTGACACAGTTCATAGCCACTCTGCCTGTCTGGTAAACAGTTCAGATTCATTAACTAACAATAAACATGCTTCAAACAACCACCGCTTGTGAGTCCTAGAGAATAGGCAATGATCTATATATGATCAGCTGTCTACAGTCGTGATACCCCCCCACACACATCCACACATCCACACACACACACCACCTCTCAAGTTCTGACCCACTGTGTACAGCTGCAGATGTGCTTTATAAAGCAGGGTGTGGTGTTTATGGCTAGAGAAAAGGATTAAACTGCTTTTCTCTTTCTCTCCCCCTTTCTCCCTATTCCTCCTTCGCACCCTCTGTCTCTCCTTCCTTCTCTTTTCTCTCCCTGTCCAGCAAGCATTCCGACAGCCTCACAATGCCAATGGCCTCCTTTGTTTGGATATAATTTATTATTGCAGCCGACAGGAATGTGATATTCTTGCCAGTATTTAATTACTAAACTTTCCTTCTAACTTCCCATCACAGGAGAATCTCACTTGTTGGGTCCCAGGCAGCAACAGCATTCTCAACAAATTAAAAACAGAAAATGGTCAACTCTCCTGTGATCTCCTGTTCAGTAATTTACCACTGACCAGTACATCACAACACTAAGCCGGCAGAGATAATGACCACTGACTAGTAGGCCAATGGAGATAATGACCACTGACCAGTAGGCCAATGGAGATAATGACCACTCACCAGCAGGCCAACAGAGATAATGACCCACGGGCAAACAGAGATCATGACCACTGACCAGTAGGCCAGCAGAGGTAATGACCACTGACCAAGCCCAAACATATATAGGACAAGAGTGGTAATGATGACTATTGTAATAGACCTACAGAGACTGCTAATGAAGCAACAGCTAATGGCTTGCACCACAGCAACAGGCCCAAAGAGAAAATAAACAATTTTGACAGGTTGCTTATAGCAATCAGCTTCTTATTGAATGTGCATTAGTGAGGGAAAAATAGGTTTTGTTTTATATAATAGACACAAGACTGACTTATTCCACTGAGGGGCGATTGTCTGCGGTTTTCGCTATGCCCTTATACTTGATTGTTGAATAAAGGTCTCAATGGTTATGCAGGTATGAATTGTAAAGAAGAAACTAAAAAACAGCTGACAGTAGGCACTCCATGCTTGAGTTTGACAAGACTGATATATTCACGATTAAGTAACTTCTCCCTTATCAAATTAATGCTGATACATTGTGTGAGATATAATGTAAGTCAGTGGCACTGTGACAGCTTAACTGCCTGTAGAATACGTGCTTAGAATAATAATTATGAATAGGCTATACAAGGTAATTAGCCTATTAACAAGGTATTAATACAATGTTCACAAGGTGTAAGGGACAGTTGGTTATATATTGGGGTTGGGGGTCTGGTCAAACTCTAGGTATCAATAAAGAAAATGCATCACCTTCCCCAACATAAAAACAATTTCCACTTCACAATCCCTTTGTATTTAAAAAAAAAAAAAGTTACAACCCCCCCCCTGTCTAAATAAAACAACCACAGTAAAAAATTATAAATCAGACATACTTAATGAAATCAACCCCAACATGCTACAGCTAACAGAATTGCTTCCTCCACTGACAGTCCACCTACCCACACAGGGTGTGAACCAGTAGACCCTCTGCTCCACAAAACCCCCTTTCTTCACAATGTTCTAAGCAATGTGGAATAGATGTCTTAAAAGGTTTGGAAAAAAGGTCATGTTCTGAAATCAACCCATGTCTTTCCAACACGACCAGAAATGCATATAATAAAATGCATACAAACTTGATATTCAGAGCCAAACATTAATTTCAACAAAACAAGTTTTACATAATAGTAGCAGCTATCTACTATTGCTAAACATGCTAAAATATAAGGTGACCAAAATTTTTTTTGCAAGGAGGGTGGAGGACGGTTCAGTAACCACCTCAAATGTAGCATTAAGACATTTCAAGAACAGAGCAGACATGATTCGTTGTACTATTTATTGTTACCTGAATGTTCATAAAAAGGTAGGCTACCAAACTCTTCCAATATCACTCAATTTAGTGAAGTGCAGGCCTAATAAAACAAATCAGGGGCAGGATGGAATTAATGAAATTGAGAAAACCTGCAAAACCAGTAAAACCCAGCTAAAATATTGCACTGCCCACCCGTGTCCTCCCAAAAAGCCCACAATCCTCCCAAGAGCAAAAATAACAGTTTCACCACCCTCCGAGTTTTTTGATCAGTCTCCACACTCCACCCCAATAAACATCGACGAGTCCCGATGGTAAGGGATGTGTCAATAGCGAGCGGTTCCCTACCCTTTAAGGGAGTCCGTTCCTCCTCCCCTCCGCTTGGCCCGGCTTGCTCTGGGTTCGACGGGAGTCTGTCTGGCCAGCTCGTTGTCTACCGTTAATAACGGTAGAGATGTCAATTCCTCTCCGGCCCCTCTAGCTTCTCCTCCTGCTACCTCAGCTTCGCCAGGCTCCGTCCACAGCGACAACAACGCAACCAGCCCCACGGCCAGCCTCACCAGCCTCCCCCGACACATAGTCGCGATGCTCTTCTTAAAAGTTCGCAATAACTCCACTTAGCCAAAAAAGAAATATTTGTTACGTCTGGGTGCAACTAAATCCAGCTAGAGTTCCACGGAAAAGTCCCAAGTCAAGCTGCAAATATAAAAAAAAATGTTTTCAAAAGGACGCAGAGAAGCACATTACGCAGAAAGATGCTCTAGTAATTTGGAGAAAATAAGCAGGATATGGTATTTTTCTTTAGTCACGACTGTCTGTACGGACTACTTCTATCGTATGTGTTATTTATCATTAGTATGGTATAAGTTGTTGTACTAGAGAAAATGCCTACCTCCTCTCCCCAGCAGAAGGCAGACCAGGAGAAGTATCCCACTTGTACTTTCTGTTCCAGAATAAAGAAAGGGAGCAGAATAAAGGAAAACAATATCCAGTAATATTCAAGCTGTTAATAGTATAGCATTGTGTTCTTTGTACATTAATCCAACACACATCCGAGATGATGATGTGTTTATTCTGCATGGAGTGATCAGAGGCTTTGAGACATTCTACAGTAGCCTATAGGAGGAGACTATAAGTCCTCTCTTCTACTCTCCTGCTCCTTCTCTCTCCTGCTCTCCCTCTCTCTCACATGGCTGAGCTCAGCTCACTCTCTCCCCATCCCAGCCCTCCTCAACTTTCCCAAAACGTGTTTGTCCTGCTCTCGCGATACACAAATTCCTGAGTCTACCAAGGGTCTAGACCCACCACTCCTATAGTTACAGACCCACAGTTAATGATGAAGCATCCTGGCAAAAAGCTAAGGACTGCTATTTTATTGAGAATGGAAGTGTTTCTAACATGAAGATGCAACCGTTTTCTTGTATTTTCAGTTGTTAAGTTATTGTGATAGATTAACTTGTTGTGCCTTTGAGAAGTTTGTGTACGTTCAGGGATTGATTAGAAAAGACTGGAGTCGTTTGGAACTGTTCAGGACCTTCTGGCATTTGTTCTGAGACTACACCACTCATTGATGCTCAGAGCTCTAAAAACAGGACCATAACTCAGCAACCCAGGCCACACGTTTTTCTCTCTGTCTGTCTCTGTGTCTGTGTGTCTCTGTTTATCTTTCTGTATGTGTGTTTGTGTGTGTGCTGCATTCATGCATGAAGATGTTTGCGTTCTGGAGGAGAGAGGAATGATGCACCAGCAAGCTCTTTGTCAATTCCTTTCTCTTCGTCCATCTCCACCCTATTTTACTTTCACCCCCTCAACCTACTCTCTATTCCTTTCTCCGTCCTTCATCTTCTGTTTCTCTTCCTTTCTCCGTCCTTCATCTTCTGTTTCTCTTCCTTTTCCATCCTTCATCTTCTGTTTCTCTTCCTTTCTCCATCCTTCATCTTCTGTTTCTCTTCCTATCTCCGTCCTTCATCTTCTGTCTCTCTTCCTTTCTCCATCCTTCATCTTCTGTTTCTCTTCCTTTCTCCGTCCTCCATCTTCTGTTTCTCTTCCTATCTCCGTCCTCCATCTTCTGTTTCTCTTCCTTTCTCCGTCCTCCATCTTCTGTTTCTCTTCCTATCTCCATCCAAGTTCTCTCTCTCTCACTTTTCATCTATTCCTCTTCTATCTCCTCACTTTCTCTGCATCTACGCCCTCTCTCTTCCTCGTTCCTCCTCAATCTTCTCTTACTTGATTCTTCTTTCCACTTGTTGAAGAGTGAAGAGCTTGGTCAGGCAGCACGGTAACGTCCCTGTAGTGTATAGTGAAGTGTTGGCAGGGGAGCAGGGGAAGCGGCATGATGGGCAGAGAGGAGAAAACCACCAGTGAACACGGAACATGGCCCACTTTACAGCTAACTTGAAGTTTTGCAGTTGGGCTATCCAACCGGTAACTTTATTTTGTATACGTCAAACAGGCGGTTGTCAAGGACTGAGGTAAAACGTGTTGCAAAGCAAAGGATCACTGATTCAAGGCCCGTGTGAGGCAGTCGGACAGTGGAGCCTACACTATTGTTAGCAGCAGCATGTCGACCGGTTTCAAACACACAGGCCTGCAATTTAATATGCCAGCATACATACGCAATGACAACAGTCATCTATTACTGGTCCAGGCTCTGTTAGCCTGCCATTCACTGGGCTTAGTTCGGTCTAGGCTCAGTTAGCCTGCCATTCACTGGGCTTAGTTCGGTCCAGGCTCAGTTAGCCTGCCATTCACTGGGCTTAGTTCGGTCCAGGCTCAGTTAGCCTGCCATTCACTGGGCTTAGTTCGGTCCAGCCTCTGCTCGCATGCCCTTCACTAGGTCTAGTCTCTGTGTAACTGCCTGGTGTAGTCCAGACAAGCATCATAAGGAGACAACACAACAGATTTTGCCACTGAATGCTGTCCTCTGCCCTTTATGACTAGGAGCAACAACCCCACCTAGTTTCTGCCATGTTTCTATCAAATAAATGTCTATCTTGTCAAGTATTTGAGCAGTAAATCGGTAATCAGATCGGTAATTTGGGCAATCCAAATTGTCAGTGTAAAGCAACATTTAAGAATGCTACCTTAGAGGGTATTTGTTTACAGCTTGATCATTTCCTTCTCTAACATAAAGTACCAATGTTCTATTTAAACGGGGAATGAATCGCAGAGCTGTTCTCAACTGGAACTCCAGCAATGATCACTGTGAAATGTATTGCTGCGTACGTGCTTTTGTGCGGGTGTGTGTGACTTACATCATTAGTGCAGCCCTGAGCACCCAGCCATCTGGGCTAAATAACTGTAACAGATATTAGTGTGGAAGTGACATGTCACATAAACACACACACACTCACACACACACTTCAGGGGTCTAGCCTCTGACGGGATAGCATCGTGCTAAGGGTTATCAGTTGTTTACTTGTTTAGTCACATTATTCATCCCTTCACATAATGTCAACCATCTGACCCAAAATCATACACACCATTTTCTCTTCCTCAGCCCCTCTCTCAGACAGCAGTCTCTGTATACGCAGTAAGCAATATTTGAGCTGCAGACAGAAGTAGTTGCAGTGAGACTTTCTCACAATGTGTGTTGTCTTTGGCCCCAGAGGCCTCTGTTCATTTCCTTTTGTCTTCTGCTGCATAGACAGAGATATCGCTGTAGAAAACTAGACAGAGCAGAGATAAACTTTTTTTTATTGCCAATATGATCCAGGAGACTGTAAATTGTCCAGAGTTATAGGTTTGCTCTGTCATGAGAGAAATAACTGAATTCTGAATTCTTTCCTCCCTGTCTTAGGGCTTGGATTAAACCTTATAGTGTGTTTTTCTTAGGTATCGCACTGTCTTAGGCATGGAAACATCCTCTTTACTTTACCCTGAGAGTCACACCAACCACGTTGATACACACACACGCACACGCAAAGATATGCATTTATACATACCATGTCCGGAGAGTGAGGTATGTTATGAACATGTCAATTTGTGTATCCGAGCTGAGTACTGCATACAAGCATGTGCAATCTGTGTGTGAGTGTTTACTCTGTGAACAAGCAACCTCACTGAGAGAGCCCCAATTAGAGATCCAAGACAGGCCAATATATATGCTTTTACCAAAGAACGTCCAAATGATGGAGAGAGAAAGGGAGATCCAGATGTTTAGACAGAACAAGAGACATTACAATAATATACTAAGATAAAGTTATCTTAACTTTCATATTTGTGTCTCTCACCCACTCTGTCTGTCCGCCACTCGATCTGCCCGGGGAAGCCCCCACCTACTCATTAAACACACAGACACAAACACACACTCACACAACTTTGTTTCCATCATTTTGGTGACCGGAAACCCAGAAATTCATGTTCCCTGTCCCCTATAACCTAATCCTAACCCTTACATGCTAACCCAAACCTTTGATGTCTAAAAGTAAACATAATCCCAATTCTAATACTTACCACATTTATTAGTTTTATCCTCATCCTAACCCCTGAATTGGTTTCCTAGTGGGGAAAAAAACCTAATGTGGAGAGATTTGTCAGGGTTCACTGTCTTTGTAGGGACTTCTGGTCCCCACATTTATAGTGAAACTACAATCACGCACAGAAAACCCATTGCGCAGTGTCTCAAACCTTGCATCAGATTAATGAACCATAACGTCTGGTGCATTATAATAGCTCTCTCCCCTGTCTCTTTGCCGTCTTCTCTCTCCCCACCACCCGGTCGTCTCTCACTCCACTTCCCTCTCTTCTCTCTTCACCTCCCCCTCTTCTCTATCTACTCTCCCTATCTTCTCTTCACCTCCCTCTCTTCTTTTTTCACCTCCCTCTCTTCTCTATCTACTCTCCTTCTCTTCTCTCTTCACCTCCCCCTCTTCTCTATCTACTCTCCCTATCTTATCTTCACCTCCCTCTCTTCTTTCTTCACCTCCCCCTCTTCTCTATCTACTCTCCTTCTCTTCTCTCTTCACCTCCCCCTCTTCTCTATCTACTCTCCTCTTCTCTCTTCACCTCCCCCTCTTCTCTATCTACTCTCCTCTTCTCTCTTCACCTCCCCCTCTTCTCTATCTACTCTGCCTATCTTATCTTCACCTCCCTCTCTTCTTTCTTCACCTCCCTCTCTTCTCTATCTACTCTCCCTCTCTTCTTTCTCTACCTCCCTCTCTTCTCTCTCTATTCATTTCAAATCTGATTCACTGTCATGGGAAACATGTAATTATTTTAAACAACGGTTAACAACAAAGGTAAACAATCAATCATTCTAAGTAAACACACAAACGTAAAACAACATATATATTAGCTATGTATTGAGTGGCTCAATGTAGAAATATTTAAAGTAAGATTAGTAATGGAAAATAAACAGATAGATACTGATTGTGTTGACAGTGTTATTTGTGCTGCATTGGTTACCATTTTCTAATCTGCTCATAATGGTGTTTTGCAGATGTAGGATTTAGCCAATGTTTAAATGGTTTTCAAGTCTTGTGTGGGCCTGTGGTATATTTGGGAAATATGTAACTTCTGATGTGGTCAGGAGATTAAGAAACACAACTCGGTTTCCACCTGATTTTCTTCCCTGTGTGTGTTTTTCTGTTCTCATGATTTGGACAGACGTTCCCTCTATACGTTTAGTCTAGTCTCATGTCATTGTTGGGTTTAACTGTGTTACAGTCAAAGTGTTCTGTGGGGTCTGTTTATGGAAGGTTTGAGAAGCACTGTCCATTTGGTGGTTGTTAAGTTTTACATCTGTCTTCTGGATTTGGATAATAAATGGATGGGGTCCTAATTACTGATTGGAGAATTCTTAGCCTGATTGGGATGGCTCTCGCACCAGATCACCATCAAACAGGTGACTCTTGATTTGAAGTCCAGCAGGCTGAGGTGGAATGCTGCACACCTTTTCCGTGCCTTCGCCAGTTCCTTGATGTACACGTTGAAAAGAGTGGGGCTGCATCCTGCATTCGCAACACAGCCAAGTTGGCCCACCTCTGTGTGCTCACTTTAAAATGCACACTTGTTGTTTGTGTATAACTACTTCATTATTTGTATGTCTTCTACCCAACACTAATTTATATTCATTGGTACCACAGCACATCATGTCAAAATGAATCAAAAGCTTTGTTGAAACCAACAAAGCGTGTTAAGATTTTGCTTTGCTTTTGTTTAGTTTCTTGGTCAGTTAGGGTGTACAGGGACATATGTGGTATGTATGGTATTTTGGGAAGAAGCCATTTGACATTTGCTCATGATGTTGTTTTCAATAAAGAGAGACGCTGGAGTCTGCTGTGGATGACAGTGCAAAGTTTTTGTGTCCGAGTTTATGGATAGGTTTCTTATCTCTATCTCTTCTCCCTTGGTCACGCCCGGGCTCTCTTGGGTTGTGAGAGGAAACCTGTACCTCCTCTATCTCTCAGCACCCCCCCACCACTGTCCCAGTTTCTGCCTTCCCTTTCTTATTTGCTCTCTTTTTCTCCCTGTATTTCTCTCTCTCAGAGAACATCTTTAACGACAATAGTTACTTTTAGTTGTCAGCAGGCACTTTGCACGTGAAGATTTCTCACTCATCCATTCGCATCTTCCCAAAATGCCGGTTATGGGACAGACGACGACGCAGCGCAGCAGGTGTTGTAGATCTACGTGAGTCTGCCTGTCTACAAGTACGTGCCTGTGTGTATAAGACAGGGATATGGGGAAAGACATCCATTGAGAGGCCCTGCCTCTGACCCCATTACAGAGTCACTGGCTCACGCTCCCTTGGGCTTGAGCAGTGGGAAAGAACTCCGGGTTTCTCAGCCATCACTCTGCTCTGTTGATGGCCCATTAGCCTGTTAGCGCATTCATTAGGAGCACTAGATGGGACAACCACACAACTAAAGGAGTAGTAAGTACACTTCACTTATTGAAATAGCTATCAGAAAAGTCAGTGGTAGAAGGAAGAGAAAAACTTTATTACAAGGTTCCACAGGGATGAGATGATTAAAAAAGCTTGGGTGGTGATACAGGGTTGGGGCCTCGCCTTAACGTAATTCCCCTTCATAGGCAAGCACCATGGTCTTGTAGTGGGTGGGAGCTTAAAATGGAAGCAAGTGGAAGAGCAGGGTGACATGGAAGGTTGAACACCAGGCAGGCCATGACATTCTGGATGAGGTAACACCATATGCTTATTTAAAATGCCATGGAATCTTTAGTGTCAACAGCAAGTAAGGAAACCAGTTTTACCTGACTTCTGAAAGGTAGCACCCTACCCAGGGCAATGTCATTTACACTGTCCTGGGTCACTGAGCATTGGTTTTTGAACCAAAGGGAACAATGCCTCCCATTGGCCCTCCAAAACCACTTCAAAGTATAGCTGTTGACCCATCCAGGGATGGACCAGGAGCGACCTTGCTGATCTTCAGAGGGTGTTGAGTTTGGGGTGATTGTTAAATTCTACGGTAACACCCATCAGGGCGCTGAGTTCGATTTAGGGTGGGGTCAGTGTTTACCTCACAGGTTTACTTAACATGGCCGCCAGCCTGCATACGTGCAGTGGGACCCGGTCAGGGAGAATGACATCACCACGCTAGGTCATTGTTGTTCTTGTGAGTCGTGCTGGGCGAGGCCGTAATGACTGAGAGAGGGAGGGATGGTGGCAGAGAGGAAGAGAGAAAGCAGCAGGAGAAAGGTTGAAAGAAACAGGGCAGGAAGAGAGGGAGAAGGAGACACAGAAAGTAAGAGAAGCAGAAAAGAGAGCAAAAGAGAGAAATAAAAAGCTATGGTCAGTGTTGATTCTATTACTCATTCTACTAGTGACGTGTTGTTTAGAGTTCCCCATGGCAGATTGACAGATATTCTTCAATTGTATGCAGACAGATTTCTCAAATTTGGTGAAGAGTCACCATACTTTTTGTGGGCAATATCACCAGAGCTGGTCAGTTGTACACCTGGGATTCTGGTAAAGATCACTTCAATGGTACTTTACAGATGGAATACATACTGTTGGTACCACTCTTCCTGATTTTGTTAATATCTGAATCTGTTCATGAATCATTATCTTAACCTACATACATACACTCACCTAAAGGATTATTAGGAACACCTGTTCAATGCAAATATCTAATCAACCAATCACATGGCAGTTGCTTCAATGCATTTAGGGGTGTGGTCCTGGTCAAGACAATCTCCCGAACTCCAAACTGAATGTCAGAATGGGAAAGAAAGGTGATTTAAGCAATTTTGAGCATGGCATGGTTGTTGGTGCCAGATGGGCCGGTCTGAGTATTTCACAATCTGCTCAATTACTGGGATTTTCACGCACAACCATTTCTAGGGTTTACAAAGAATGGTGTGAAAAGGGAAAAACATCCAGTATGCGGCAGTCCTGTGGGCGAAAATGCCATGTTGATGCTAGCGGTCAGAGGAGAATGGGCCGACTGATTCAAGCTGATAGAAGAGCAACTTTGACTGAAATAACCACTCGTTACAACCGAGGTATGCAGCAAAGCATTTGTGAAGCCACAACACGCACAACCTTGAGGCGGATGGGCTACAACAGTAGAAGACCCCACTGGGTACCACTCATCTCCACTACAAATAGGAAAAAGAGGCTACAATTTGCACAAGCTCACCAAAATTGGACAGTTGAAGACTGGAAGAATGTTGCCTGGTCTGATGAGTCTCGATTTCTGTTGAGACATTCAGATGGTAGAGCCAGAATTTGGCGTAAACAGAATGAGAACATGGATCTATCATGCCTTGTTACCACTGTGCAGGCTGGTGGTGTAATGGTGTGGGGGATGTTTTCTTGGCACACTTTAGGCCCCTTAGTGCCAATTGGGCATTGTTTAAATGCCACGGCCTACCTGACCATTGTTTCTGACCATGTCCATCCCTTTATGTCACAAAGCTCGAATCATTTCAAATTGGTTTCTTGAACATGACAATGAGTACTGTACTGAAATGGCCCCCACAGTCACCAGATCTCAACCCAATAGAGCATCTTTGGGATGTGGTGGAACGGGAGCTTCGTGCCCTGGATGTGCATCCCACAAATCTCCATCAACTGCAAGATGCTATCCTATCAATATGGGCCAACATTTCTAAAGAATGCTTTCAGCACCTTGTTGAATCAATGCCACGTAGAATTAAGGCAGTTCTGAAGGCGAAAGGGGGTCAAACACAGTATTAGTATGGTGTTCCTAATAATCCTTTAGGTGAGTGTACATAAACACACACACATACATTATATATATATATATATATATATATATATATATATATATACTGCTCAAAAATGAAGGGAACACAATCATCACAGTATAACACCAATTTAACTTCAGGGATATCAATCTGTCCAGTTAGGAAGCACAAGTGATTGTGAATCAATGTCACCTGTTTGGGTGCAAATGAAAGTGACAACAGGTGCATTGGAGAGGCAACAGCAAGACAACCCCCAAAAAGGGAATGGTTTTTCAGGTGGTGGCCACAGACAATTGCTCTCTCCGTATCCTTCCTGATTGATTCATGTCTAGTTTTGCATTTTGCTAAGGTCCTTGTGCCTACTGGTGGCATGAGGCGGTACCTGCTGCCCATTCAGGTAGCACTGGTAGTCCAGCTCCAGGATGGCACATCCATACATGCCGTCGCAAGAAGATTTGCTGTCTCCCAGCACAGTCTCAAGAGCATGGAGGAGATACCAGGAGAAAGGCTGTTACACGGGGAAAGCTGGACAGGGTCGTAGAAGGGCATCAACCCAGCAGCAAGGCAGTTCCTGCCTGTTGGGCCCTGTCCAGGGCCATCCACCGGGTAGGGCCAAAGTGTCGCCGGACCCCCCAGTCTCAGTCCCAAGATCTTACTTTGCTATATTATTGTGCTGGGGGAGTAAGGTCAGTTCTCCTTCCCCACTAAGTTCTCCTTCTCCACTATAAATCATTGTTGATATGAGGAATGCATATTATGAATTTTCTCAGTCTCCTCCCGTTTTAAACTTTAGGAGGACATGAGGTCCTGGTCCACACCTGCGGAGTATCTGGTTAGGGGGGCCCGTGTTTTTGTAAAAGCACTTTGTGACAAAAAAGGGCTGTTGGAAAAAGGGCTTTATAAATACATTTGATTGATTGATTGCCATTGGCGCCCTGTTCTCCTTAGAGATGAGAGCAGGTTCCCACTGAGCACGTGAGAGACATGAAAGAGTCTGGAGATGCCATGGTGAACTTTATGCTGCCTGCAACATCATCCAGCATGACCGGTTTGGCGGTGGGTCAGTGAGGGTCTGAGGAGGCATATCCTTGGAGGGTCGCAAAAAGCTCCACTTGCTAGCCAACGGTACTCTGACTGCTGTTAGGTACCGGGAGGGAAACCTCAGACCCGTCTGCAGGGGGCCCAGGTTCCTTCTGGTGCAGGACAATGGCCGGCCTCATGTGGCCACAGTATGTAGGCAGTTCCCGGATGACGAAGTCATTGATGCCACTGACTGGCCCTCATGGTTCCCCAGACCTGAATCCAATTGAGAACCTCTGGGACGTTATGTATTGGGGCACCTGACGCAGCCAAGTAGCGCCACAGACTGTCCAGGAGCTCACTGACGCCCTGATCCAGGTCTAGGAGGAGATCCCCGAGGACACCATCCGCCGTCTCATCAGGAGCATGCCCAGACATAGGGAGTGCATACAGGCACGTGGGGGCCATACACACTACTGAGTCACATTATGAGTTGCCGTAATGAAATTCACACAAGTTGGAACAGCCTGTGATTTCAATAGTTTACTTAGATTTCCAGTGTGAGTTTGAATCCAGCCCTTAATCAGTTGGTGATTTTGGTTTCCATTGACCATTGTTACGTCATTTGGTTCTCAATTAATTACACAACATACAGTAAAGATTTTAATCTTCAATATATTTAAGCAGAGATGAGAGTTTTACAGCTGGTGTGGGACATTTACTTTCCCCTGTCTTTAGCACGTTTCTGTCCCTAATTTCATATTCCTCCTCCTCAGTCTGTAGTTCCTTCCTGCTCTCTGGTTCCCTGAGCCCATTCTGACAGCTCGGTTAGGAGTGAGTAATGTGGTGGTACTGCCCTTTAGCCCCCAGTCCATCACCAGAACACCAGAACCAGAACACCAGAACGCCAGAACCAGAACACTCTAAACAGTCAACAGCATACTTCAACCACACTGTAATCGCCGTCTCAGTTGGCACACAAACAAACAGCCACGCGCAGCCTTAGATCATTGATCGTCTTTACTCTTCTATTAAACATTTCACCACAAGCGTAAAACACAGAAAAACAGCTGTTGCTTATTTCATCCCAATTCTTCACATTCTTCAAATAAATCAAAGTACACTGGATGGCAGTGATGGGTTTATTACTGTGAAAGTATAAAATGTTAATACAATATGTAGCATGTCATTAACAATGCGTACATCTTTTTAACACACCAGATGACCACTGAATCATGTTCAGTGCCGTGTTTTTAAGCATGTGTTGAGCCATTGGGACAGATGTGTTTCCAGAATGACAACCGAAACTAAGGGGTGACAGCACATGCGTGTGTAAAGACCAGAAATACATCAGAACATCGCACTCTGAACCTTCTCAGAAAACCCTTAACATCAGTCACATTGATTAAACCATCAAAGGTATACAAATCACACGATACCATCGACTGTCTTACAAACGGAGATCACCAGCTGGGATGACAGACATCTTCTACCTCTCCCTGAACCAGTCCATTATATACACTAGCTTCAAGAACACCACCATAATCCCCATAGTTTCTGTGTCTTAACCAGGGCCTTAGCTAATGCAGGTAAAGGTGGGTACGATTCACGGGCCCACCGATTGTAATAATATCAATGCTGTCATAAGATGGGCCCTGGTTTTAACAGACATCTTCTACCTCTCCCTGAACCAGTCCATTATATACACTAGCTTCAAGAACACCACCATAATCCCCATAGTCACCATAGTTTCTGTGGCCAAGAAAGTAAGTGTCTACCATCCAATAGCACTCACCTCTGCAGACATGAAATGCTTTGAAAGGCTGGTCATGGCTCTTATCAGTACACCCATCCCAGACACCCTGGACCCACTCCATTTGGCATACCAACAGACATTTGGCATACCCCCCCCCCCCCTATAAACCATATTATGAAATATATCCTTATGTTTCCATGCTGCTATTATTGATTGTGATTCATTTAGGTTTTTCTATCTTTGTGTGGTGATGCTGTGCTCGGGTTTGTTGAGATGCAAGACATTTCCTGAATGGGACACAATAAAGAACAGAGTTGATAAATTCACACTGTTGTTGACACCAAATCAGCTTTATGGTCCTTTAAACTTAAACATGCTTTGCAGATCAACATGCAGCTATTAGATGACTGCAGTCAGACGAGGTGAAGGACTGAGCTACCATCAAACATTACTCCAGGGTGAATGGGCTGACCCAGAGGTGATGCAATAACCAAGCCTGAGAGAACATGACTTTAATACTTTCTAACATCATTAAGTTCTAACTGCTGGCTGGGATCATTATCATACTGACCTGCTGTCACATTCCCCAAGTTTCCTCTCAGCCTTTCACTGTTCTAGATAGGATTTGGATTCTTCTTGTCTCAACGCAGTCACCTCTTTCTTGGGAAACAGATAGCCTAAGGGAAAGGGCATTGAGACAGTTACCGGAAGCTCGTTGGTTTAAATATTCAAGCTGACATGGAGAAAAATCGGTTTTAACTGCTCCTGTAAGTTGCTCTATATCAGAGTGGCTGCTAAATGAGAAAAATATATTTGGTTTGAGTTATCCTGCTCAAAGTCTGAGTTTAACCCCAGCTCAGAAACCATCAGAATTGAACATTCTTAATTATTTTGGCTCTATAACATTTAGGAGGTTAAAGCAAAGATAATCCGATTTTATTTAGATGATGCATATGGGTTTTGCCATTAAGAAAGGACAACACTTTATTTCAGGGCACAAAAAGTATTTGGCCAGAATAAAATAATGACCAGCTTAAGCACTTATATTAGGTATTGTTGCATATCCAAAGCAATTTTAACACCTCACTAGTCATCAGGCCTTACATGTACAGATGTGTTTTAATACAATGGCACCATCTTGTGGAGACTTGACCAGATTCGGGGTGTCTTGTATAACATTTCTGAACGGTTTGATAGCATACCTTGGTATTGCGTGGTTGTAATGTGCCTTGGCGGTTCATCCTCCTAGGTCACACACCATAATGAGGTCAAAGTAGCCTATGACAACTCCACACCAGCTGGTCATCCTGTCAGGTGGACATGTTTTTCTAGGGAGCCTTCAGTGCAAAACTCAATGCAAAGGGCATACACAAGCACCCTGGAAGTGTCCCCAACAGCAACAATCTGCATGCGAGAATCAGGCAGCTTTAATGAGCAGTCCCATATGTTAGGGTGTCAAAGTAAATTCATTTTTCTGTTTTCGTGGTCCTTTTCGATAGGGGTCTAATTAAAACAACCAATATATTTTTTACACCATTTAACACAAGGTACCTTTTGAAAGAATAGAATATTCTGCAAAAGTAATTCAATGTAAAAGTAATATTTACACGCCCCAAAATGAAACCAAAGACAGCAGCGTGTGTGGATTACTTAAACAACATTTTAATGATATTAGTGATCAGTCCAGATAGTCGGTTAAGAACAATAACGGTCTGGGAAAATCCTCTACAGGTTGCTATCACTTTACAGTCAGAAAGAGAGAGCCAGAGAAAGACAAGGAACCCAGGTTAAGAAAAGTTACTTCATTCAACCATTTTGCTTCCTTCACATTAGTTACCAGAAGCTGGCTGTATTTACAAGGTGTAAAGGACTCACTGCTTGCCATGGCTCTAGACATTCTGTTACGAAAGAGTTAGAGATGAGGATTAACCTGCACATGACCAGCATACCTAAAAAATACTGCAGACACCTTCATGACGACTCCATATAACAGCTGGCCTCCATTAAACACAATGATAGAAATGTACCTCAGAACACCATTGGCAGTTTCCAATATTTCCGTCTCAAATGGATTTGTATCCTGAATTAACTAAAATGAAAAACAAACTGACCCAAAGCAGACTTTGTACCTCACACACCTCCCAATTCCCTCCCGGCCCTCCCCCCTCAGGCAACACATCACAGGTACACATGGATCCTCCTTCTCTATTTAACAATACATAACTTGATTTGTAGGTCCTCTGTCATCAAAAATGTTGATGTTATTCCTCTACCAAATGGTCCTAAGAACAAAGTGATTTGGGTGTTACTTACACTGTAGTTTAAACATTATTTTTCTCACAATTTATTTACATAGATAACGTGTGATCTGCATAATTATTTTATTAATATGCACGTGGTTTCATGTAGTGGCTCTGCCCCCTTTTTTTCTAGTCAGCCAGATACCAACATCTGACCTTTGACCCCTGTGTATACAGTTTGTCACATAACCACGGACAGGCTGGCCTACTACATGTCAACTAAAAACGCCCAAAGTCTTTGATGACAGCTAATTACAGTACATTTACCTGTCCCCACACACACACACACACACACGCGTTTCACCGGTCAGCGGAAGGGGACCTTAACTAATCAAACCAGAGACAACCCGATACATCCCAGAAAGCTACAGCAAAGTTGGTGGACAAAGGATGATCATTCAATCATTTTCATGGTCTCTGTGCTCTCTCCAAGTGGCTGTGGCATGTACCTAATCTTTGATGTGAACCGGATCCAATCTTCTTACTGTCTTCTCCCCTCCCCAATTCAGCCCAACAAGACAAATGATTGGACAGTAGGATGTCTCGCAATTTTTACCAACTATGGCTATAGTAAAAAAATTTAAATAAAAAAGAGATGGAAAGAGATCTCATTTGAGGGTCCATGCGAGTATGGTGTCTGTTTTAGCAAGGGCAGCACTACTGAGGCTATCCCTAGGTTGAAGTAATCAAGTATAATATATTGGCCAATCCTATCTGACGACCCAGTTTGAGTTGATCACATGACCAACCAGGTCATCAAGAGGTGTCAGCCAATGAAGTTGCAAGTCCCACTCAGTAGAATACATTAACCTGTCAGATGCCACAAGAGAACGACCACGGCAGAATTCTTTCTCCCAGTTAATTCCTCTAACCCAGGTGTATTCAAAGCTCTCCAGGGGAACCCCAGCTGTTCCATATATTAGAGGCATCCCAGAGCTAGCACACCTGAATCAACTTG
Source organism: Esox lucius (assembly GCF_011004845.1). Taxonomy (NCBI): domain Eukaryota; kingdom Metazoa; phylum Chordata; class Actinopteri; order Esociformes; family Esocidae; genus Esox; species Esox lucius. Next base: position 27,475,982 of record NC_047570.1, on the reverse strand, counting down.
TCAATTAATTCTGAAAGCCTTAATGGCATGAGCTAGTCTGGGGCCACAACAAAATTGTTAGACAGTTGAGGGTTCCCAGGAGTGGTGAGAGAACCATGGCTCTAAACATTTGTAAAATACAGATGGTAGCTGCCAGCAAGCAACAACATAATCCACTCAAAACACCAAACAAAACATTTTTACACTGGTCAATATTATTATCATTATTACAGGTTAGTCTCAGAAACACCTATACAGGTTATTTACATCAACAATTTGTTCTAGTTTCAGTTACTGTTAGTATATTTCATGTCATTTCAATCAGAAACTTTCAAACACTACTTTTTCCCATTTGCCACCGTTAATCCTAGAGACACAGAGGTGTGATGAAGGAAGTACTAACTAAAGTAATGATGTCTATATATTACACTGGCTGAGAAGGTTGACCAACATCAGAAACACAACATGTAGGTATGCAAAATGTCACAAACTTTCCAAAAATTCCCCAGTCCCATCTTCTTAAAACCAGGATTCCTGGAGAACTCTGGGAATTTTGGGAAAGCTACCAGACTTTTTTTTCTCAATCACTAACAACGTGCCAGTGTGGTTTTGGAAGAATGACAGACCAAGCCAATCAGAGGTACGCACAGGAACAAAACATAATGAATGGAACCAATTCCTTAACATGTCATAGACATCTGTTCAACTGCCAGGGAGAGGAAATGGATCTCTGAAAAGAGGGGAAATTCTCCTCCGGTGAGTAGTTCTACAGTCAGCAGTCTCCTTCAGAGTTCTTTCATCTCGGTGGTTCTGCGTCATACAGACAGAGACGGAGGAAGGGAAAGCCTCTCTGCACAGCTGGGGAACCGGGAGTGGTGGTACGGGGGGACAGCCAGGCTTGGCCTTCCCTCAGCCACATCAGACCAGTCCCACAAGGCCAGTGGCCACAGTTGAAGGCTGTTGAGAGGAGTCTATCCATCAGAGAGACCAGGAGAGATTTTGCCGTCTGTGGTTGGTAGATTAGTCTGAGGGTGGGTGTGTTCCTTCAGATTCCTGAGATAATGTCTGATGTCCAAAGTTACAGAAGAGAGCTGCTGGTTCAACACTGCACATGAGAGATGGAGGGTGGGAGGGTGAGTGGAGTGTGTGAGAGGGGAAAGGTTATGTTAGGGGAGTGTGGGAGAGGGGAAAGGTTATGTTAGGGGAGTGTGTGAGAGGTGAGAGGTTATGTTAGGGGAGTTTGGGAGACGTGAGGGTGAGTTGAGAGTAAGAGATATTATTAGATTAATAAGGTCTGATCAAGCACTGATCTTGTCCTCAATCTTCTCCAGCCCAGTCTCCGTGACATCAGCAGAATCCAACTCTTCATCCTCCTCACTCTGCTCTCCCTCTTCTTCATCTTCTTCCTCCTCCTCCTCCTCTTCTTCCTCCTCCTCCTCCTCCTCCGTGCTGTCGTGGCCCTTCCCCAGCTGAAGGTTTTCCAAGGTCTTAGACACCCAGGACTCAATGCGGCTGATGACTGCAGGCACCTCCACAGAGATGGGGTCTGGAGTATACTCCTCCTCGTCCTCCTCCTCTTCTTCTGCCTCCTCCAGCATGCCAGGGACCAGGGTGGAGGTGGTGGAAGTGATGGAGGAGTTAAGGAGATCCCTACAGCTCCCATCAAGGCTGCCTGTCTCTGTGCTCTGCTGGGAGGCCAGCTCCAACCGGTCATCTGTGCGTCCATCCTCTCTCTCCCCTGACCCGGAGGCTGGGGCAGGGGCAGCTGCTCTAAGCTGGAGGGCTGTATGGTAAGGGCTGTGGCTGGTGCTGGAGGGAGGGCCCTGCCTGTCTCTAAGTGACCCAGAGGAAAGAGCAGGACAGCTGGCTTCAGTCTCTACAGGCTCAAGCCCGTCCGACGACTCCACCATACTTCTCCAGTTGGTCTCTGTGAAGGGAGGAAATATCAATTCCTAGCATTCTCACACACAGACAGACAGAAACACACAGACAAACAAATGTCTTCTCTTTGATCAAAAAGATTAGTCAGAGTCAGTCAGGGTTAAAGGTTAGGGTCCAAGTTATGTCTTCTAGTAAGCAACCCCTCTAAGCTGACCAGATTGGGAAGGGTCATCGTTCAGACAGAAGGTCGGGATCCGGGTCATCCCTTACCGTACTCCTTCTCGTTGACCTCAGAGATAGGTTCGGAGATCACCGAGCAGAAGGAGATGGCGGACGCAGCAGAGGGGTTCCGGGAGTGGCCCATGTGGTGGGTGACCTTCTTGACGTTCTTCAGGGCCTCCTCTGCCTGCTCCTGCTCTAGTGCTGACACCATGTCCTTGTAGGACTTCCTAGCGTCCTCCGTTAGAGACACCAGCCGGTTAAACAGACCCTGCAGGAGAGACCGAGGGCGGAAAACAGAGAGATGATGTTCTTAACCGAGCTGACACCATCATTAATAAACAGACCGGTTGTGTTCTGGTGTTTTTACCTCCGCTCCGGAGTAGTTGAAGATGCCCACAACACTGACAGGCACCAGTTTGTTGACGCAGCGGCCCAGAGCTTTCCGACCCAGAGCAAACACAAAGGGGATCTCCTGCTCCCTGGCCATGGCAATCACATTGTACAAAGCTTCATCTAGACCGCCTGGAAAACATGATAATCCAAATCAATATTACCGTAGAAAATCTTGTATCCCAGCCTGAGCGCTCTGGATCAGTTTTCTTCAAGGACCTCTGTATTTTGCTATTTTAAATATTTTATTTAATCCAGGACAGTTTCCTAGTCCCTGCTGCCGAGAAACAGCACCATAGCATGACGCTCCAAACACAAAGCTTCATTGTAGGGATGGTATTAGCCAGGGGATGAGCCATACACGGTTTTCGCCAGACGTAGCTCTTAGCATAATAGTTTGATGTTCGTCTCATCAGACCATGAACTAATTCTTTCAGGCACCATGACTTCTTTTAATTAGGAGTGGCTACCATATACCCAATCTACCATAAAGGCCAGATCGATTGGTTGCTACAGAGATGGTCCTTCTGGCAGGTCCTTCCATTGTTGCAGAGAAAAAAATAAAACCTGAAGCACTGTTGGAGTGGCCATTTGGTTCTTGGTCACCAACACTGACTACGGCTCTTCTTGCCCGGCTAGTTATGCCAGACACCCAGCTTGAGGAAAAGCCTTGATGGTTCCAAACTTCTTTCATTTCACAACAATTAAGCCAACTGTGCTCCAGGGAACTTTCAATGCTTTAACAAACAAACGTATAGCCTTCCCTCTATGCCTCAACTCAATTATATCTTGGAGGTCTACAAACAGTTCCTAGGAATTCATGACTTGGTTTGTGTTTTGTCATGCACTGAGAAGTGTGGGACCTAATCTAGACAGGTCTGTGCCTTTCTACATCATGTCCAATCAATTGCCACAGGAGGACTCCAGTCAATTTCTAGAAACATCTGAAGGACTGTTGTTGTTATTGGACCAGGTAGAGTAATTGTTTCACTGCTTTTGGAAAAAATTTCTATCTGACTGAACATAGCCCAGGACTGATGAAAAGAACGTCCCCTTACCTTTGGCCTGGATCTTCTCACAGTTAGGGGAGATTAGCACACACTTGATCTTGTGGAGCTTCATGTGTTTGGTGACCTCTCTAAGGCCCATGACTAGCCTGCGTTTGGCCTTGGCTTTGGTGGGGTCCTTCTGGTACACCCTTTCCTGGAACCGGACCAACTCCTGCAGCAGCAGTGTCACACTCTCATCGATCTCCTTATTCAAGACCTGGTTGCAGTACCTGGACACAGGTTTATATTTTAACTCACACGCAGTGCATTGACAACACACATACACCTGTAGGTTTCTTGTGGACGACATGGTGAGATACAGGGCTGTACGATTTGGATAAAATATTGAATTGCGATTTCTTTGACAAATATTGCAATTACGGTCATGATTTGCGATTTTCAAACACGGGTGTAAATAGCATGGATAATCTCACTTAAAAATAGAGTTCATAGCCTACATAATGTGCTATTAAACTGAATAGAAATCGAGTTCAAGTTCCGTGTTTTCTATTTTACACTTATTACCAATTTGAAGGTGCAGCCTGTATCGAACTATTCGTTTAACCACTCATTTAATGCAATGGCATTTGCCATGTTTGCCATAGCTGGTTAGCCAAAATGTCACAAATGTTCTCCCATATTAAGTTTGTTTCCAGGCACAGACACTAAAGCCAAAACCTTCAATTACCACACTGTTGTATATGTGGGACAATATCTTGGTGCCACTCGCATGAAGCGGATGTCTTCGCTAGCAGTTGCAGGGTTAACTCGAACATTGAAAAACCACCAAGTACGGACATACGATGCACGCCTGTGTGAAGCGCATATCATTCACCTTTTTTGGAGCTCAAATTTCCTAAGTTGGCGATTTGGATATTGCACATGTCAATATCGCAATTTTGACTAATTTTGCAGCCCTAGTGAGATATGGTGTGAGCTGGGACTATAGAGCCAGTAGGATGTCTGACTCAGTGACTAAACGCTATGGTGAGACAAAGAGCCTACATCCCAGGACATTAAGAAACAAAGCACTGTCTGTCTGTGTGTGTGCAGAAGGACAGGCATACATTGTGCTGACACAGAGAAACACGCAGGCAGGCATCTATGCAATATTATGTACAATTCCTTATTGTATAGCCCTCCTTTAAAAACAACCATTAACTGTTGAACTGGGCTGTACAAAGACAAGGCTCTGTGATCTTTGGGCGAACAAATATTTCTGTTACAAATACTTCTGTCGCTATCCCACAAGTAGAGTCTCGGTGACATTACCACAGCTAGTAACGATTCTCAGTCCTGAAGTGTTTATGAACAGTGTGTCTCAGTTAAACGACAGACAGTGTGTGTGTGTGTGTGTCTCACTCTCTGAAGCGGCGGCTGTGTATCTTGGTGATGGCGTTAGAGGCCATGGGACTGCCGATGCCAGAGGATGCAGGGGAACCCTGGGAAACGGGCGTGATGCTGTATGGTGAGTTCTGACTGGCCGGAGACAGGGACGCATCATCACTGGGTACACTCAGACCGTTCTCTGTAGGAGACAGCAGGGAGCAGAAGGCCATGGGAGTATTAGGGAGAAAGTATTTCAGGACAACTGGAAAGGTCTATCGTGAGTCTAAAACAGGTCCGTAGACCACCCAGTCCTGAGCAGCTGATCAGGCAATTTTCAAACTGTCCAAAAAACTAATCTCACAACCTTTAGAACCTCAGCCTACAATCTAATCAACACAAGAGTGACCTCTGAACCCTGACCCCACACCTACCCTCCTGAGAAGGGGGCTCACGTGACAGGTCATCTGTGAAGTTCAGCTCCTCCTCCCCTTGCTCCTCTTGGCTGGCTGCAGACTGGTCCACACACAGCTTCCCTCTCTTGCCCTCACGCTCCTTCAGAATGATCTGCACCAACAGAAAAAGGTTAGGGTTGGCTACATGCACACACACCCCTGGCACTCCGCGGGGAGTGTTTCCAGAACGGGAGAGGCTAACAGAGACAGAAACAGAGACACACTGGAGCAGGACACACAACAAGAACACGGTCAGGACAAACAAATGAAACCAACAGTCACCCCCACCCTCTGACCTTCTTCAAGGCAGTGGGTCGTTTGACTTTAGGGATCTCCCTCTCCTTGCCCCTCTTCAGCCGTGGGGCGCTGGAGTCCAGTATGTTGTGGGGGGCAGGGTAGGACTGCTGGGCCTTCAACGCTGATGCCACGCCCGGACCTGGGCCAGACCCATGGAAAGGAGCAGTGGTGCCCACTGGAACACAAATGATACATTGCGCATGGTGCGATGTGTTTGTGATGCACTGTGTGTGTTTTGTGTGTGTGTGTGTACACACAAGTACCTGTAAAGGAGAGTGGTTTGGTGTTGTTTATTTGTCTGGCCTTCATGGCCTGCTGCTGTTTCTCCAGGGCAGCCAGCATGTCTCCCAGGTCCAGCTGGACTGGAGTCTTACTCTTCTTCCCAGCTGCTTTAGTCAGTGCCTCCTACACACACACCCAACAGCAACACCTTTAACCAGATTTTACACAACCAATGTGTGCATGCTGGTCCCTGTAGTTGTACTTAACAGCTCAAGGGTGTAGCTGTGTTTTTGTTCTGCTGTAACAGCATGCATTATGGTACCTGTAGTTTCCTCTGCTCCATGCTGATCTCAGAGTATTCCTGTGCCGTAGCCAGAGCAGCTGCCAGAGCCTTTTTCCTCTGACTCTTGGCCCTCTTGGGGACGGAGGTGGTGATGGGAATGGGAGTCTGGACGATGTTGATGGGAGAGTTCTCTGGAAGGTTATCCAGCTGGAGATGGGGGGAGCAGTCAGAATGAACACCAAACAGATAATTTTTTTGATCAATCACAAAAAAAATAAGAAAGTAGGGAATAATTTTTTGGCGGTCTCTAACCAGGTTCTTGGTTAATTTGGTCTGGGACTGGTTCTGGGCAGGGTTAGGGTCTGGTTTATTGTTTCTCGGTGCTCCTCCTCCTGAGACCAGCTCTGGAAACTCCTCCTCATCCTGATCAATAGGAGAAAGTCTTCAGACTTAAAAGAACAGTCTTACATTTTCTTCATTAATGTTGCACGGTTTCCTTAAATAACCACTGTTCCCAACAGGCCTAATTATGAAGACCAGACTGACCAATAAATACTGTTAACATGTGTAGGGAAACTGAAGGACATGCCCCAGCGTGTAAGCGAGGTGTTTTATGAAATCGTTTCTCACCTCAAAGTAGAGGGGCTCAGGAGCAATCTCCGCCCCAGGCTGCTGCCGATACACAGCATCTGATGCCAGCTCAGTCCCAGGACCAACTCTGGGCTGGAGCCGTCTCTGCTGCAGGCCACAGCTGCTTTCTGCAGGAGCGGAGTTAGGACAGACACGCCCACCTTGGTACCCAGCATGAACATCCTGCTGGAAGCAGATAGAAAGGGCAGTCAAAGAAAAGATCTCAATTGCATACTACATGTCTGACTGCGACATGGACAGAAGAAGTAAACTACACTTGAAAACAAAAGGCACCAGGGATCTTGTGGATAAGTGAAGTTTGCATGGCTATGCCATCCACCGTCAGGTTCACCCCCAGACAGTGAGTCTACATGAGTCCTAACTCCCATTTGTCTTTCTTTACCCAGTAGCTGAAACAATAAGACTGGCTGCATCCATGTAGAGATTCAGGGAGATGTACTGTACCTGTGAGTAGTTCCCTGACCTGTGGAACGGGGTGCTTCTGTTGTCTGACCACGGCTTCTGAGTGGCCTGAGATGCTACATTCACCCAGCTCACTGCCAGAGAAACAGACACAGTCGGTACAGAGGACACAGTCGGTACAGAGGACACAGTCGGTACAGAGGACACAGTCGGTACAGAGGACACAGTCGGTACAGAGGACACAGTCGGTACAGAGGACACAGTCGGTACAGAGGACACAGTCGGTACAGAGGACACAGACGGTACAGAGGACACAGACGGTACAGAGGACACAGACGGTACAGAGGACACAGACGGTACAGAGGACACAGACGGTACAGAGGACACAGACGGTACAGAGGACACAGCCAAGCAGAAAATATATTCAATAAGAAACGCTTACCTGTCATTACACCTGCTTCCACTCCCTGTAAACAGAGAAACAAATGGGATAGGGACATGACACTTTAGTTTGGCAGGTTTATGTTCACAGTAGTGGGATATAGGGTCATGGTTAAGGGGACACAGTAGTGGGATATAGGGTCATGGTTAAGGGGACACAGTAGTGGGATATAGGGTCATGGTTAAGGGGATACAGTAGTGGGATATAGGGTCATGGTTAAGGGGACACAGTAGTGGGATATAGGGTCATGGTTAAGGGGACACAGTAGTGGGATATAGGGTCATGGTTAAGGGGACACAGTAGTGGGATATAGGGTCATGGTTAAGGGGATACAGTAGTGGGATATAGGGTCATGGTTAAGGGGATACATTAGTGGGATATAGGGTAATGGTTAAGGGGACACAGTAGTGGGATATGGGGTCATGGTTAAGGGGACACAGTAGTGGGATATAGGGTCATGGTTAAGGGGACACAGTAGTGGGATATAGGGTCATGGTTAAGGGGATACAGTAGTGGGATATAGGGTCATGGTTAAGGGGATACATTAGTGGGATATAGGGTAATGGTTAAGGGGACACAGTAGTGGGATATGGGGTCATGGTTAAGGGGACACAGTAGTGGGATATGGGGTCATGGTTAAGGGGATACAGTAGTGGGATATGGGGTCATGGTTAAGGGGATACCGTATTGGGATATAGGGTAATGGTTAAGAGGACACAGTAGTGCGATATAGGGTCATGGTTAAGGGGATACAGTAGTGGGATATAGGGTCGTGGATAAAGGGATACCGTATTGGGATATAGGGTCATGGTTAAGAGGATAGTTGCAGAGACAGGCCTACCGTAGGGGCTGTAACAGCTGTACGTTGCGTAGCCCCAGAGGCCTGCTGGTTGTGTTTGGGGCTACAGTATCCGCTGTCACTGTCAATGTCAGCCTCACTGGTACCCTGCTCGCTGGAGCTCTCGGTAGGGTGTGAAGCCCGCCTCCTCCGGGGTCGGTTCTTCCACTGCAGTGGGCTGACCTGCTCCCGTTCCCACTCGGACGCACCACGACCAGACGCACTGTCGCCCGGGAAATCTACAGGTATCAAACACAAACGGGATCAATCAAATGACCGGACCGATTAACAAACTAATAAAAGCATTCACCCATTCCAACAACACATCCAGCCTAGTCCTGGAATAAAACGTGGTGTTATTCCCCCAGTCAGACGAACCACAGAGGACATCACATAACACACGTGCAGAGTGGACCTCTCCGACCTGAAACTCGACATTCTTAAAAGGGTGAGTATCGTGTAGCGTCATAGTCCTAAACCCGTTCTACCCTCAGCTTAGCAGGTCCTACATTCCCTGAAGCTATTTGTTACGATTATCAATAGGTGTCACTGCAAATAGTTTTGTAGCATCATATATCAAGGAATGCAATTGCTTTATAAATGACTGTTGCTTTATAAAATTGTCTTTTATAGTGCATTGCCTGGAGCTCTAATAAACTGTACTGGCCTACAACATATAACAGGCATAAGATTAAGATTAATGCTGACAACTCCCACTTCCACAAATTCCACCATGCTTCCAAAACTAAAAGGTACAGAGGGATTTTTCTTTCTTAAAACATTTCTTAGAATGACAGATTAGACATATTGTATACATTCTACCATAACTGCAAACTGTTTGACACCTGCGATGTACCAACCAGCCCACCTAAAACTCATCCATCCTTCTTGTGCCATCCAAATGCGTGGATAGCGCCCTGCGCTGTCTTGAATGCGTCATCTTATTAGCTAGGTTCTCAGGTTGGAGGCTTTGTGACAGGGAATGTGGTCAAGGTTCTACCAGGCGAATGGAAAACATGCGGAATATCAGCCAGCAGCCACCTCACCTCGGACCAATCTTTGCATTAGCAAATGCCACCATGTCACTGGTTGTGACGCTACCAGTACGGTATCATATTGGTACTAGTAGGTTACTGGTATTGGAAGTGACTTAAGACGTACCAGTCTGCTGAGCAGCATCCACCAGTAGGACAGTCTTGGTCCTACCGTCTGGCCCTGAGGAACACCCCTCCTTCTGGACTGCTACACTCCTCGTGGGGGGCCTCCTGGATCTCAGCGGCGGACACAACCCCACTGGCTGCTGCGGATGCTGGAAGGACAATAAACAGCCAATATTATACAGATATAATACAACTCTCCAGCCAATCAATGGTAACTGTAATGATTTTCTGGTCACGTAGTCAATAGTGACAAAAGGAAGACTGGACTTGAGGGCCTTGTCTTACTGTCTAGCAGAACAACATCGGCCCTCTACACCCCTTGATCTCCTACCTTGGGGAGAGCAGCAGGTCTGACGACACCTCTGCCTCCTCTCTGACTGGCTAGTCCAAATGCCTGTCCCAGAGGGGGTGGTCTCTCACTGACATCAGTTGATACAGGGTTTACCACACCAGGCTGCAAGGGCCCGGCGTATGTTCCAGGGAACGGCTGGTAAAGGAACAGAAGAACATTGTTAGCCATTTGGGACGATTAACGTGCCCTCAATTTCCCAGAACCGCCATGTCTACACACACTCCATTACACAACACACTGACTAGTGGACGGTACCAGGAAACTTGCTAATCCCGTTCTTCCACCTGGACTTGCAAAAGCCTCATTTAGACTACTGGTCCACCACTAGTAACCCGACCATTTGTCAGCTGCCTACCTGGTAAAAGCCCATCATGGGGGGGCAGGGGGCAGGCATGATCTGGTAGTATGTGTAGTCATTGGGTACTGGAGGCTGGGGGGAAGACAGGATGGGGTAAGCCAGGTATGGACCACCTTGGCTGGGGTTGGGCTGCTGCCAGCGCAGGTCCCCTCCTCCATTATAGATGGGGTGCTGTTGCCTGTACAAGGGAGGGACATTATTATTGTGATAAGAATACAGATACACAAACATGGACAGAGGTGTAAAAAGTACAAGGTAAAATTACAGAGTTCCCCAGTTAACAGAAGCTCTTTATTAGTAGTTAAATGACCAGGCAAAGTGAGTTCATAACTTACCAGGGATTTGATCTTAGAATTCCACTCTTCCTTTGTATTTCACTGATCATTGGTTAGTTACTCATTTTACCTGGTCATTAATGTTTTAATAACTGGTGAAACCTTGACTTTGTACACTTCCGCATAAAGACTTCTATAGCCATGGGCCTGAAAGTACTGTGTGAAGCTAAGACACTGCTTGATCCAATACTAATACCAATGTAGAGCCGTGTATGTCTGGCTAATAAACAGCTTGAACCAATACCAATGTAGAGCTGCGTGTGTCAAACTAAGATACTGCTTGGTCCATTACTAATATCAACATAGAGCTGTGTGTGTAGAGCTAAGATACAGCTTGATCCAACACATATGTCAATGGAGTGTGTTGCTTGGAGCTGATAATGATCCAGGCTACATATTCCTTGCCAGAGATCTGCAGCTCAGGCCACTTCCTGGAATTCAAATAAGAAAGGAAGGAAGCAAAGAAACGGACGTGTGCAGGATGAAGCAGCACAGCCTTGACAAAGACTACAACACTGGATACATATAAACCTCAGAATCACACCACTGGAAAACAATCATTGTGTAGTGCTAAGAGTGAAAGGTCTGTTTTCCAGAGGCGTGATATCGAGGTTTAGGAATCTCATTAGGACACCATCCATTTTCCCACTGGCATCGGCACAAGGCAAATTCACGGAATAGTGTCCGAAATGGATATGTTCCCGGATGCCATATTCCTAAATTCAGAGCTAATGCTAGGCTAACTATCACAGTCTCATTGACCAAGCTGATTCTAACACCAACACACAGGCCTGCGAACCCCCCACACTCTACCACAATAAAAGGTGTCTATGTAGAGAGCATATCGATGTAAACTGATTTCTTAACTGACAACATGCCAAATTACTGAGTTAAAAAAATAAATCCTGTAAAAACTGAAAAATCCTGTAAAAACTGAAAAATCCTGTAAAAACTGCATCAACCTAGTGATTTACCAACCAGGGGCTTTCTATACAGAGAGATAGACAGCCACATGATTGAGTAAAGCAACTCAAAGCTGGGCTAGCTTCATGCAGGTTTGCATTGCCTAGTCCTGACTTATGCAAAAACAAGATATAAAAAGTCTGCTGGCTATTGTGGATATTGATGCATTTCAGTAAATAACGTAAATAAATAAAATCTAGGCAGACAAATTTTTATAAATGCTACCGCAAATATTGCTCATCACACTTTGTTCAGCGTCTTCGGCTAGTCTACAGGTTAACACTTAATCTGCCTAGTCGCTTGGTTGTCACATAAGCAACATATTATTACCGTAGGCTTTATGAAGAGGACAGATCCAGGACGGATCATTAACAAAAATCCTGCCAAACGATAAAAGTTTTACATCACGTTAAGTGAAGAACAACAACACCCGAAACAGATGTAACCACCGCCAGACTGTTTGGAGATACGCTGCGAAGGACAACACAGCAGGATTCCTTGAGAGTCAATGCGTTCGCACCTACTACAGCTGCTGAGATCACCAAATCTTCTGCATGCAAAATTTCAGGATATCCTACGTGAGACTGGCTGGCAGACGCGTGCTCATAGCTGGGCAGCAGGCACATGGCTGAAAGAAGCCTTGATTAACACGGACACAGCCTGTGTATGGTACCTGTTGGGTTGGTTCTCCTGGACAAAAGGGTAACAGGTGATGAGGTAGCTGGGTATTGGGGTAGGCTCCACCCCGCCTCCCCCACCTCCTCCTTCTCCAGACAGGCTCATGGCGACCAGGGATCCTTCCAGACCTTTCTTTTTTGGGATGAATGGCTCCACTTCAGCTGACAGTTTCACATCCTGCAAGGAGAGACAGTCAGACGGAGAGACAGTCAGACAGATAGACAGGAGTCAGACAGGAGACAGGAGACCAGCAGGCTGGACAATAGACACAGGTCAAAATATTCTGTAGCTTAAAATCTAAAGAAAACAGAGACAAGTATAGAAAGAAAAGAGAAAGCACTCGGTTTATTACAACCACCTCTAACAGCTACTGGAGACTTATGACTCTGAACCGATCACAAGTTCTCTCACAACCCCATTTTCAAATCAACAACCCATAGATCAGGAAACCCTTCTGTAACGTTCTAGCGACCCACAGAATAACATCAGAGATACATCTACAATACAACTAGCAACATTAACTCAATTACATCATGGAGACCAACCAGTAAACACAGATCTGATTTAAAGAATGACACCCCTAGGCTATATGACCGCACTACAATGTCAGAGCTGGCATTTCACCCAAGGAGCAGTTATCTACTTAAGGCTACTTATTAACATAACACATGACTCTGTCAACACATTCACCAGGACACAGCCAAAACAACAGAACGTGTTCCTTAAGGACAAATAAAACATGGAAACTATGACTTCACTGCGCATGACAATTAAGCAGAAGGTTATGGCTGCATGTGAAATAGCACCCCATGATAACACTACTTTTGACCAGGGCCCATAAATGCACCTATTGTCCTGCCTACGTGTACAGAGAGCATACCAAACGTGGGGATATGGGCTGTTCCATCAAGGGAATAGGGGGCCAATCAGGAAACATACAATATAAAAGCCTAACAAAAATCACGGACCTTGTGGTCAGAGGGCAATGGGTGTAGCAGGCCCATGTTGGCCTGACTGGGACATCAGCGGGCTGGAGTGTAGTGTATGCGTCCTTGTAGCTAGAGAACACGACTTCAGGCCTTATAAAACACATGAAGGCCTTGTGTTTCAGCCAGATGCTTTATGCCAATACATTGAAGGATTATTGGGGGAGCATCTTGGAATATCAATGTTTTAAAAAATACATATAAAAAACTAAAACCATTCACCCAGAGGTTTCCCCCAACCATCAACCATTCATGACTTAGACTTTCCTTTCATAGTACAACCAATGCTGGTCCAAGACTTGGAAGACAGAGTGGGACATATATTTTTAATTACTCATTGTTCCCAAGGAACTAGCATTAGTGTTATACAGTATAAGGTCTCTGAAGACAATGTCAACTAGGACAGAAGCTTTCAAACTCAGGTTCCAGGACCACCCAGATGAATTGGACAAGGACAAACTTAAGGTAAATATTATTGCTTTCATTACAGGGCCTACCTGTATTACATGAGTTGGGTAATAGAGATGCAGACAAATGTAGGCACCTTCACCCATTTAAAATAAATGATGGATGTTACAGAACTTTACATTACAGGAAACATTTTTAAAAACACACATTTTAAATGTTTGTAATGTGGCCTGATTGGGCAAGTTATCCGCCGGCCAGTTAAAAGTTAAGTCCATCGCAACTTGAAATGCATTCTGAATAGAGACATGTCATCTCCACGGTCTGCCAACACAAATCCCATTGAGAAAACATTGGAAATCACTGATACGGATCAAATCTGTTGGCTCAATGGAGACTCCATTTTTGGAAACCGGGCTGAAAAATTCTGAAACAACTGATGGTATGCTGGTTTCTCCGACTGTGTTTTTGATACTTGTTGTTTATGAAGCATGAGGCAAATAACATGGTATTGGATTTTGTGATACCTTGCAAACATTCAAGTCCCTCAGCACCAGAACCAGTAACCCCACAGCATCATCACATTTCCCCGATATTTGATTGGTACAGAATAATTCGTCAATAAACAGTGCTGATATCAGGGCTGCCAAAAAATAAAATTGGTATATAGTTTAATTTGTTCACAGAATTGGTCTCCCCAGTATTAGACTTTTTAGGTGGATTTGTTTTCCTCAGTCAGGCATTCTTGAGTCTCCAACCAAATAGTTCCAGGAAAATTTAAAAAAAATCCTTTCCTGTAATCAATTTAGGGGAGTTCAGATAACAGTGCGGTCACTATGCGGTGTCTGGTACCGGGCCTTGGATGTGCGCATTACATCATGCAAACAGCAGATTAAGTTGTTTTTGGAGTGCAATGTCCAACCGGAGGACAAAATTGCCTCGGCCATGAGAAAGTCCAGATCCGACTCGCATCCATAACTTAGGTAAAAGCTGAAAACACCCATTTTTGGAAGGCACCTCAAAACCTTAGCAGTTTTCTCCAGGAAATACGGCCAAATTCCTAGAAGGAAAGCGCAACATGCTCATTGATGGCTACCATAAGCATTTGTTAGTTGGTTGTTATTGTGCAATTTTTTGCATCAGCATTTGCAACAAAAATGTAACTGAAAGGAAGCAAGATACTGTATGTATGCACGCATGCAAGCGAGTATAGTAGTAATGATGGGCTGGCACCAGCCTAGGCTCCAAGACATAGACGAGGCTACAAGACGCTGGTAAATAATGCGAGCTTTACTACAGGTCAAGGACACTAGTATCTTATGAAATGCTGACAAAGCCCTGTCAGGAACACCTTGGAGGGCATTTAATGTGTCTGGATGGATGGATGGGTTGGACTTGGTCTAGTTTGGGGGAAACACAGACCCTCTTGTCTCTCCAATTCCCCACTCTAGTTTGTTGCCATGGCCACATTAAATCTAATATCAAATTTCTGTATGTTAGTAACCCTGATGAATGCTGCTTTAGGGGCTTTTCAAACACTGATACAGACCCGTCCTACTAAAGCATAACTATTGGCCTCTTGATTATCAATCCCTGATGATTACCATTGTGTTGACTGAAAAACAGGCCTGGAGAATTGCGAAGCAAAAAAAGCCTTGACACTTCTACTCCAAATGTATTTACTTTTTAAGTTATTTAACCTTTATTTATACAGGGGAAATAAGCTGAGACCAAGGTCTATTTTATAGTTTAGCCCTGGAGAACAGAAAGCGTATATTAAAAATAAAACAGAAAAAAAAACACAAGGATAGGAAGCACATATTAAGAAAAGCAAACAGCGAAAAGGTTTTGTATAAGACATTCGAACTGCCTTATAGGCGCCATGTTTCTAAGTTTACTCTGCCAGGCATTCCAAGAATATGGGGCTGGTAGTCAAAAGCAGTTTTACTTAACTCAGGGTAAGCCGTCAGTTTCTCTAGTACTGGCATGTCTTGTGGTCACGTCTCCCCTATATAGAGCATTACTTTTGATGAGGCTGATTCAGAATTAGAGCCATATATTGGGGTAAAGACTGCCAATTTAATAGGCAGTCCAGACCTATCTCTGAGGCAGGCAGATGCTGTGGTCAGGCTACATCAACCTCATCCCCCATTTGGTTCTGAGAGGAAGAGTTGACAGAGTTCACTACACAAAGACACACCATTCTCCGAGCCAGGGTCGGAATGCATGAATCCAGCATCAGTACAGCAGTACACACACGCACACACACAGCCATTACAGACGTGAACACACACAAACACACAGCCATTGTTTCCCATAGCTACTGTCTGTGGGCAGCATGGGCTGACGTCTGATAGATCCAGGGGTCCTGACTGGTGTACATAGAGCCAGGGGTAATGTAGCCAGCTGGAAACAACGGTCCGTAGTATGCTCGATGACAACTTTCAGCAGTCTAAACTATGGTGCTGTACTTTCAGGGAATTAAACCTACTGAGAAAAAAAAAATCAGACACTGAAAATAAACCTTACACTGATTCTACATGAGGTCTGAGCATACTCTAAAGAGGACTCGTTAAGGCAGATACACATTTTTGTTCCTCAATGTTTTGTTAAATTACTTTAGACCAGGTCTCCAACAAGGCTGAAAAGGTCACACCTAGAGTAACCATAAACTCATTTCACAGCTAGCACGAAATGTCGCCAGTGGGACTGTCTAGTAACTTGTCTATAGCTCAAAGGGTTGGAACATTGTCAGAGGGCACATTCATGTGTGTTTCAAAGCAGAAGACACTAAGAAGACACTTTTCGGGCCTAGTGTGAAGTCAGGCAAACGGTCATTGGAGGAAGCTTAGCTGTTAGCAGCAACACGTAGATGTTGGTTCCACTAACACAACACCTAGCAATATATTTCCACCAATGTTGCATTTGTCTTTCTGTGGGGAGTATTTGATCCCTCTAAGTGTAGCCAGTTGCCAGCTAATGAGAAGTCTGTGGGTTGACAGAAATAGTTCATACTTTCTGCAAAACTGAAATTTGAAGAAGTAAAAAAGGAAGATCAGAAAAAATTATAAACTCCTTTACATGAAAGGTTGAATGCGGGGGAAATAATCTAACCAATTTAATAAGGAACTTATTAGAGCTGTTCGTTAACAACTCGAATTTACATTTTGATTTTACAAAATAGTTATATGGAAAGGAAATGCATATAAGGAGAAATTACAGAGGACTTCTTATTGCAGCTTCTGACTCTAAGTTTCCGTGCCTGAAATAGATACGCTCATTCAATGACAGAGGACGCTGATAAACGTGGTTCATTTTAAACTTCCGCCACCGACGTTCAGATTAAAAGGCAGAAGATATGCTTAGCCGTAGGTGATAGGAAAGTTCGGGCTAGCTATTGTGTAGGTGACAGGGGGGGGGGGGGGGCAGTCCCAGGATTTGGACTGAGAGGATCAGGTGAAGAGCAAGGGCAGTGACCCAACCAGGATAAGCCAATTACACAACTAGCTACAACACTCAGTCATGACTCATAGCTCTCCAGCCTTGGTCTAGAAAGGCTGAACCACCGCCCCAGAGGTGCCTCGGCTGGGGAAGTTTCATGCATGTTATCGGTGACTGTGTCCTGGTCTTGGGTCTTTAGCACCGTTGAAAGGTTGACTGTACGGTCCTGAGTTGTGTGTGATCGAAGCCGTCTGAAAAGATTGGTAGGGAGTAAAAAGAATGGTCGCAATTGTGGAAGAGGCGGCCTGTGTGTGTGTGTGTGTGTGTGTGTGTGTGTGTGCGCGCGCATGTATAGAGAGATAACGAGAAAGAATAGCCGGGATTGTGGAAGAGCCATTGAAGTCAGCTCCAGATGTGTGGGGAGATGGGCAGGGAAGAGCTGACACTGGGATGGGCAGAGGACTGGGCTGGGTACTACTAGGCCATCAACCATCAAACCCTTTGTCCTTTCAAGCATTTGTCTCTGATTCACTGTCTTCTAATATTCGGTGGGAAAAGTAGTTCTGTTGTTCTTCTACTGCTGTTGAATTGGAGTGGGCAAGAGAGGGAGAAAGAGCACCCAACAGCAAGGGAGGGGGGCAAGAGTGAGGGGAAGCAAGAAACTGTGGATGAAAAAGAGAGGGTGAGAGATACAGATACAGGAGACAAAAGAGGCACAGCAAATGTCATTATTTAGAGAGAAAAAAAATCTGAATCTAAGGATGACACTATCGTGTCCTTGAATACCCCACATACCACCATCACATCATTGTGGACCTAAATTTGGTCGCTTACAAGAAGGAATAGCAAACATTAGATAGACTTTGATGGCATGGGTAAAATAGGCTCAGACTCAAATAAACATAGATTATAATTTCTATGCACTCTAATTACTACAGAGTTTGTTTGAATGTACACCTCATGTTCTCATCAAGTTTCTGGGTGGTGTAATAAATGTTACAAATTGTTATTAGGTAAATTCATATTAATGTGCACAATTCAATTAATTAATCCATTGTTTTTGGCGAAGTAATGCAAAACCATACACTGAGTGTAGAGGAAATCATGGACCTTGCTATATATTTATATACAACCTGAAAAAAATATTTTAAAGAACGTTGATAGCGGGATCAAATTCACATCACCGGATGGTAATATAGATTATACACAAGAATTGGATGACGAGAAATGTATTTCTGAACAGCCCGCATGGAGTTGACTCTATCGTTTTGCAACTACGGTTAATTGTCAACAAGTGAAGCACTACAAATAGGAAACAATTCCCTTGTCGCAGTCGAAGCTAAAATGCATTCATTAGCACATGGCATCTGTTTTATGAATAACTGCTTTGCAATGCATTATTTCTATTTAAACATGTTATGAATGAACACCCTGAAATTTTCCACCGACAACAACACTTCTGGTCAGATGACATAATTGGGTAGCTAACTTGCATCATAGCTAAAGTAACCACAGCAGCAACACGAGTTGCAGGAATGTGATTAAAATGTAGAAGAACCGGACGTTCCTGAACAAGAACGCTGGTTAACGCGTTCGTCGTCAACAATTCAATTGACCACACTCCAATGAAGACTACATTTCGGATAGCTGTTGCAACTGTACCGAACTCAAATCAGCTAGCTACCGTATACGTTCCAGTTTTATAATATTTGGCAAGCTAACTACCAAACTTTGTCAAACATCAAAGTTACCCAATCAATTGACCACATAAAAGACCGTAACTAAACTGGCTATGTTCAACTGTCAGTGTCACTTTGTCAAAACACTGACAGTTCGCTTGGTTATGTTACTGCCTGTGAAGCTCCTGTAGTGCAGACAGCTGGTTTTTCCAGAAATTATCACCTATATCAATATAACATTAAAATACACATGGTCATGTACTCAAGTCAAATATGTGATCTACTAGATCACACAACCTGTGAGAACTGATAAAATGTAAGATTGTCCACCCAAAATGGTAAGCTAATAAGATGCTAAGCTAACTGCAGTACCGTTAACTATCTAGCTAAGTGGCCAGTAAGCCAGGAATGTATACTGACTGTATGTTTGATGAACTCGCATAGCTAACTGGCATAAAATCATTTATACCAATTGAACATTAAATACAGTAAAATATATGGGAACGCAGATTCCGGGGTAAATAAATGTGAGTTTCGGGCCTATCAACATCGTTAGCTGTGTAGCTAGGTGACTAGCTTTAACGTTGTAGCTAGCTACAGTTACTTACGTTACCACAAGCGGATCCGGTCGTTAAACGTTAAGTGCTGTACTTCGAAGAGAAAAGGCGTCTTTACCTTGTCACAAGAGTCCATGTCAATCGCTGAGATCGCGGCAGACCGTCATTGAGCTCACAGTAGTCAACATATAACTACTTGATTTAATTTTCTTCATTGTGAATGTTGAGCCATGTTTCAAGCGCACCGGTTCATACTAACTACCCAACACTATTGCTAGCTAGCTCAGTTTGCTCTGGAACTGGATGTCAACCAAGAAATGGGACGGCAGTAGAGAATCTAGTCATCTGGGACGGAACCTCACATGCTCAAAAAGTGTTCGTTTTTTTTTTGTTTTGTCACTGATAAGATTGAATCTATTGTACCCACACGAAACATTCTAAATAAGCGTACGGAGCAAAAAGTATAATTTATACATGATAATCAGCTGTCCTACTATCGACAGTTTTTTGTTTTTCTTTGGGGGGGGGGGGGCGGTGTGCTATATAAACCTTTATTATAGCTACTTTGCTAAATGCATTGCATGCTTGCGTTTTCAATACTTAATGCGTCTATCAATCGAAAATCTGTGGTTTCGGCACAAAACATTTCTAACATTTATGAAAAAAATTACTTGAGTCTGCGTTTTACCTGTGTAAACCTGTGTTTAATTCTAGAAATATTTGCAAATAAAACTTTGTTGAACCAATGTTGATATGAAATAAAAAACTAAGCGGTAGACAAATTTTTCGCAAAACATCTTATACCGTGTACAGTTGGAGAACACGTTTTATTCACAACAGTATCTTGATATGTTCCGTGCAGCAAAATGTTGTGAAAAGTGTTGCCCAACACCAGCTACCAGCCAGCAGACAAGTAAACCACTGTTTTACTTTACTCAAACTGTCTGGCAAAAGAATAAAGCACTTTTAAAAAGGTCTGGTGACTAATATTTCTCAGAATTATTCTACTAAAATGTTGTGATGAACAAACAAGGGGGTTTAAGCAAACAGAGATAGCCCCAAGAGAGAACTGACGTCTTCTAGAATGCCTTCTCTCCTCATCTTGTCGTTTTCCCCCTCTTCACTGCAGTGGCAGATTACAAAACATCTTTGCGCTGCTGGTGCAGCTCTGCTCAGACCTGGTGGTTTGGTTGATAGACCGACACATTGGAACAGTAGACTGATAATCTCTTGTGTGTCCGTGCTGTCCATTGTCATCTGTCAGGCTGAATTATGTAAGTTTGCTGACAATGGCTTGGTTGAGCGAGTTGAGTTGGTTTGTCCATTTGTCTAATGCAGTGTAGCGCGCCCCTCCTCTCTTCTGGTAGTCTAGCTCCAACAGCTGGTTAACCTGGTCGATACGACCTTGGATGGTGCTAAAGGGGAGACCAAGCATGAGGAAGTAATCAACAGAAGGTCCTATGACAGAAATAACAACTACAATTGATATTAGCATCATAGCAACTTGGCCCAAAAAAATTATAATTTGGTCAAGGAAACTTACTTTCCTAAAACGGAACGAACAATTGTGCATTTCAAAACAATGGGTTCTACAACATACTACATCAGGCAAACTAAGGCCTGCGGTAGGTTTTAGTATAAAAAATATTTTGGAAGGGTAAAAAGTTTCAAAAGGACAATCACTGTGTTCCATTTCACTACAGGCCATATGAACTCCAATGCAATTCAAATGTATTCCAATTTACTGGCTGTAGATCTGACTGTGGAAAATGGACCCCATAAAATCCATTGTCTGCTACAGTACCATGGGAAATTATAAAACAATGAAAGATATTTGCACTGATACCCACACTGGTTACAAAAGGTTAAAACATTGCATAATGTATTGTAGCAGCAATCAAGTAAGCTCCTTTTCATCCGATGTTCATACACTACTTCCACACTGTATTATTATAGACAGAAAGACTGATTCAAAAGACAGAATAAAAAGACAAATACAATAAGAAAAAGGGAGAAAGACAGAACATGGTGACTCATGTTTGCCTGCTGTCTGAGGTATGAGAACTATGAGGAAAACGACACTTGTGGTGTTACATTTGTGAAGACCTTTGGGGAGTAGCAATTCATTCACGTCACAGAACTAGAAAAACAACTTGTACTTTCCTAAATTTACTATGGTTATGAATACTTCAGAGGAATTGTAGTGATACTACTGCTACTACTACTATATCCAGTATAATAGTAGTTTTCACTATTAGGATTCTGTGACATCTTCCTTGACGCACACAGGCACTACCGCAGAAGCACAGGAAACACGCTCTGATGTGTCTCCTGACGCATTTCAACCATGTCAATCATGAACACAGCGCACACTACTCTAGATGAGTATCTGGGAGAAACTTACTTGTCCAGTATGCACTGCACCAACAAACTCTCCACATCACACACATCTATGTTCAGCTCCTGAAAGACAGGGACAAAACAGTTCCACTTCATTATCAACACTCGGCTCAGTCAATCACCTAATGCATGATCAGCCTACAGACACTGTTCATGATCTGATAAATGATCACCACGTAGACAAGTCAGTGATCTCTGGTACATTTTCAGTTCACAGTCAAATCGATAATCGCATACCGACATTAGAAAACAAACAATGAAATCGACGATGGAATAAATGTTTAACATAGACAGTGAGTTGAATGATCTAATACAGGAGTGCAAAACATTTCACGTAGGTCCAAGTGCCAACTAGTTTGTGTTTCTCTTCACATTCCTACCAGTTAAGACCTCGAAAACCAGGTGAGCAGAGATCCTAATCAGTGACCTCAATCGAGTACAAGAGCCTTGTTAAAAACCTGCAGACACTCAGCTTTCTGTGGAATGAATGATACGTGTTATCTAGTGAATTCACACTGTGAAGTCAATAACATTATAACGTTGTTCAACCCAGGCCGTTCAACTCTGATCATAGACACGCATGGTGTACAGACTTTAGCTACGCCCCAACACTAGCCAAAGGCTTGACGGGAAGCAGATGAATCAGGTGTGAAGTGTTAAGTGTCAAGGCTGGCAAGCATGTCTCCTAAAGGGAGGCGTGAGAAAAAGGGAGCCGAGGAAGCTATAGTGGATACACAAGCAAATGGAGGTTCTAAATGTTGTTTAACGGTCAAGGAAATCCAACATGCTGATCGTCCATAAGGGGCTTCTTCTTAGCATTAACTGTGCTGTTGGTTAACTGCACCACCCAAACAAAACAAAAAAATCACCCAAGAAATCTGAAATATTTGTTGAAGCAGCTCAAAAGATGTTGGGATCTTCCGAAAAGAATAAGTTCTCTTCTCAGGCCTCTGATACTGTTTAGAGAGGAGATTATACTGTGAGGGTTTTTAATTTCAGAGACCTCTATATTTGTCTTTTGTGGGATGTCCTTATAGTCACATGGATTGCATTTGTCCTCCAGTTCTCTACCCGTACAGGAGGTGGGGAAATATACAATGTAAAAAAACAATCATATCAGAGGAGACAACCCTGGTGTTAACACCAGATTGAAGCCAGGACACACTGTAGCTCTGGCTTATATCATAAGACTCATGATCATTGGACTTTGATTTGACTGCGATTCGCATGCTGGTCAGTTCTTATCAGACCAAGCGCAGAGAATGCTCACCCACTATTTTTTATTTGGCTCCAGAATACTTCTTTGTTTTGGCTGCCTGGCTACTTCCTTGTTTTCCAGGTCCCAGGGTTATATTGCTTTTTAATAGGGATTAGCTTTATGTACTCTCACAGAGTAATGCAACCAGCAAGGACAAGCACACTGCACACCCACTAACCTGTGATATTTCAACACAGGCAGTTTAGTCCAGGTCCTGAAGAGCTACCATCCTGGATGATCTCTATCCAACCTCAGCTGTTACTAACCTGATGTGGCTCTTTTACAGCTAATTACTAGAATGAGGGGTGATTCATGATGGTTAGAAAGAAAACCTCCAGGACAGTAGCTCTCCAGGAAAAGGATTGAGTAGCCCTGTTGAATAGGCACCTTCTACCTCAGGTTGACTGAAAGACCACATCCACAAAGAATCAAATGAAAAGGCATTCCATTCATTTCATTCCCTGGGACTTCATAAGCTATTTGGCCCCAATCATGCCAAGGCTAAATAAACTTCCCTAATTGAAATGTACTACTATTAATTCCCAGTACAAACATTTGATCTAGTTCAGAAAGAAAACAACGAGTGTAAATCACTATTACCAAATATTGAATCAGAATTTCTCTTTGGTGTTCGCTGGGTAGGAAAATCAAAAGTGTGGCAAAACTAGGCAAATGCTTGCTATTTTTCTACCCAGAGAACACCAAAGAAAAACCCTGATTCAATGTTTTTAGTATTCGTTAACCCTTCTCTTTTCTATCCAAACTAAGGAGGTTAATCCACACCATAAAAAATATTGAAAAGATGCAATTTAAAACAAAACCATTTAAGTGAATATATTTTTTATAAATCCTAAGGTCTTCACTGAAGGCCCTAATGGTTCCCCATCCTTGTTGATCTTTAATTGGGATAGCATGAATGGCAGTGTCATATATTCCAGTTTACCATTTCCTTAATGGGACAGGAAGTAGTTAAGTAATCAATGTCAGGGGACACGCATAGCAAACACAATATATCTAACCAGCAGGATTAATGTGGAACCAGGCGCCATTGCTGTCCTGAGGCCTACCTTAGAGATGAATGGGATGTGTATTCTAGTGTAAGGCTTGATCAGCGCTATAAGGACTTGGGTTCTAATATTCCTCAGCAGCTCTGAAAGAAAACATAGAACACAGCACTGATGAGGCTCCTTTATGATGAACAGACAGACAACCGCTGTTCTATCCACAAACCAAAAACCTTGCAGGGATTTGAAGTCTTCACACGCACGCATGCACACACATACGTACCCACACACACACGTACCCTCAATGTGTTCCCTGATGAATGGGTCATCCATGATACTACTGTGGTTTGTCTTGAGAATTTTCTCAAACTCTGTGATGTCATTATTCTGGTAGGAGCTGGGAGCAGACATAGAAGAATGCGTTAATAAAGGATACATGCATACATTGTCTTCATCCAAACAACCACTGCTCCACTTGCCCATTTATCACATTTCTAAATATTATCCATTTTCACATCAACAAACCTATTTTCTAAGCTTCTGGGTGTGTGTTTCAAGTTGTCTGTTTACAAAATAACAAAGTTAAGATGCATGGGAGGAAAGAGTCGAGTCCCATTTTAGCCACCGCCTATTTTATGATGTAGTAATGTGAACAAAGAGTGGAAACTGAAGCCAGAAACCGAAGGGCTACCAAGCGCTCTACATGGCTGTTTGGATTGGGCATCTGTGTTAATGGATAACGTCATTCCATTGACTTCCTGTGTTTTAATCCCACTGCTGTATGCAGTGCACCCGGTTTATTCGGGTCCTTTACGGAGAACAGAACTGTGTACAACTGTGGATTTTAATGTACATTGTGACAGTGTGTTGAGCCAACTGGCACCCCACATACCATCCTACAACTGATGGACAGAGTGAGGCTGTATGTTTCGGAGGAAGGATAAAATGTTTAGGCTAAGTGCAGCTCATATATTTCAAGGTGCGGCACTCAATGTTACGTCATGGTCACGGAATGGATTAATCTTGAGACAGGCACAAATTAGCCAGGCGGGAAAAAAATGCTTCGCATAAATAATCCGTCCTAAAGCACACTAACATATTTTCTAATTACATCACTAACATTACACAGACCCTCTTGAAGACACCATACATGAACCAATGGTTAAACAAAAGAACACAATTAAACATACATCTGTGATTGAAAAAAACCACATGGTTTGGGTGAATTGACAACTCAGCACCAAATCATGGCAGTATATACTTGAGGTTATACAATTTCTATACGAGTTACGGTTTAACTGACAACAAGGCGTTCTACCTTAAAATATCACCAGCACCTCTATGGATGACTGAAAACAATTCACACACAGCACAAGCAAACACACTATCTATTTACCTTACTAGATTTGTCATGGCCAAGATCTCTGGGTCATTTTTATAAGGTTTAGCCTGTCACAAAAAAGACAAAAAGAACAGCCAATAAAAAACACTAAAAAGAGGTGTTTGCCACAGGTGCTTAATTAGTTTAATGCAAATTTGATGTCTTCAAAAATTGCAGTCGTCTTTAGAAGTTGCAATCATTAGTTTACTATGCGTTTACTACAATGACAAATAGAAAATAATTACATTATCAGACAATAATTAATATAGACTCTCTTATACATTTCCCCATAATATTAGTGGCAATGTTACTAATTACACTATAGGGGATAAATAGTTGATGCGTTGATTTTTTTATTGTATTGTTATAATAAAGTGTTGTAAATTCACATGATGCCCAGCCCACAGACTTGTAAGATGCTGCACTTGCTGTAGCAAAGCAGTTAACCAAAATAATGTTATTTTATTCATCCCCTATCCAGACTAGTTCCAGTTTTCATTGCAACATTACAATAAAACAATCATACCCGTATATGAAGCATAATAAAAAAAAAAAATGTTAAGTGAGGTTTGTTCACAACATGTAAACACTTCATCTATGAACTACATACACAGTGAGTTGATCTAATACAGGAGGGCAAAACATTTCACTGAGCCTACCTAATTAACTAAAACAACCAAACATAATTGGACAGAATTTAGGAAATGCTGTACCTCTTGTGAATCAAAGGGGTTGATTCCAGACTTCATGAGCATGTTGGCCAGCACCAGGTACTTGAGACAGGTGGTTCTCCTCGGGCTGCCTGATTCATCATAGTTCTTAAAAGCCTCAAAGAAGTCAGTGTGGGCCTTTTCAAACTCGCCCTCTCTCAAGTGCATCTTACCTCCACACTCTGGGGAAGGCAATCAAAGGCTGGTCAGTACAAAACATGAGGAGCGAGAGAGAGCGAGAGACAAAGAGAGAGAGAACGCACTCACACACGCACGCATGCATGCATACACAGACACACTTTATTGGTCATTTCAATTAACAGCAAAAGGCAAATGACCTGTTTGTGATATTTCATGATCGCCCCTCAACAGTCAGAGATCTCATCGAGTCCGATTACAAGTCGGTTTACAAGCTGTGACCGCAGAACTAAAAAAGGTATTCCCAAAGGGGTTCCATTCCTACGGTCGGCTGTGGTCGGAACATAATAAATGTAACCGATACACTGTGACAGCGTTTTTGACTTGTTTCTACGGTGGTAAAGCTTACCCCTAATGACTCCCATGATGAGTGGGTGAGGAATAGCAGACTTGATGTGGAGGGACTGTTCATAGAGGGCCTTCAGCTTCTTGTTGTTCTTCTGGGCCGTGTACATCTGGATCTCCAGAGCATAGATCTCCAACAGCTGAGTGCCTTTCTTCAGATCATCTTCCCCATCATCTGTCTGCAGAACACATGTTGTGTTACATAACTGAATGGATTAGATGCACATTAGCGTACAGATCTTCAATGTAATCTGATTGTAGTGCCAATAAAAACACAGCATAACAGATCATACTAATTTGAAACAAAACGAACGCCACAACAAGCCCCATTCAGGAACGCGAAACACTGAGGCTCATCGTCTAAACGCGGTCTCAGACTACCACCTCCCATACTGCACCTGACAGGACTGGTGCAGCTGTCGGAGGATCTTCTGCAACTTCCCAAACTCCTCCCTTTCCAGGTACAGCTTCCCAAGCTGAAGCATGAATAGGACACCAGTTAAAACCAGCTAAAACACACCAGAGGAAAACGTGCCACACTGAGGCGTCCGTTTGTGTCCTACCTTCGTATTCGTTTTGAACCAGAGCCTGTCGTTCTTGGCGTCCTTCAGAGCATCCAGCGTAGTTTCATAGAACTCCTGCAGCAGGTCCATCTGTGACACATAAACCACCCAACAAAACAGCCCACATTTAACACCCCCATCAAATATACTGTAGCACAGAAACCACTTGTAACAACATGACTGACACTCTATCAGCTGAAAAATACAACAAAAGAAATGTACCTTGAAATGTAGGTCATTGAATGATACAAAATAACAGTTACATAAGTTAATTTGCACTTAAATGATCGGCGCTGGACTGGTCTTTTGGACCCACATCCGCCTGCTCCAACTAGATTTCAGCAGGTTTATTTTGGCTACACTTCACCAGTGAGAACTGAAATCTGATTATGCTTTGGCAATTCCTTTTAGAATTACATCAAATTTGATCACGTTAACTCATACAGGAAGAAGGAACATTTCAACTATTGGAAAAAGCAGGCACACGTCTCCTAGTGTTGCTGATGGGGAGAAGAGAGGTACTCAAACAGCCAGAATTCAAACCACATTTAAAGCAGATATATGACAACTTTATAGTGTCATCTTGTTTGCTACCCACTAGCAGCCCCGCCACCACCACAGTGCATAGTTCTGTCGGGACCCACAGTAAAGAATCCCTCAATGCAAGCCTGAAATATAGGTCTGGCCCAAGCAGCTTTCTAATTCCAGATCTTGCATCTATACCTGTTTAGAGGTGGAGATGTAGTCTAAGATGGAGTTGATGGACTTCTCCGAGTAGTTTCTGGTCACAGCACTCCTGATGTAGGTCAACAGCTGCTTGTACCGAGACATCATTTCGGGAAAGTTGGTCTGCAGGGGACACACACAAATACAGAGCAAAAAAACAGACAACAGTGCATTGATTTACATTGCAATGGGAATGACAGAAAAGCACAATGTCACATACAGAAAGCACAATGTCACAGGCATTAATCATACAGACTTAAGAACAGAGTTCTTACCAACTTGAAGTTGATTTTGATCATCTGTTTTAGGGCTTTGAACCCCCATTCTCCCTTCTCTCCCTCCAACTCCAATACCTATCAATAGAGTACAACTAACCATTATACATCCACCAATCTCTAATCTAGAGTGACTGACTTGCCAGTGCAGTTCCCACCTTTTGGAAGCTACTGAGAGCTGCTTTAGGGTCATCCTCCTTCAGTGCTTTGGAGTTGTAGTACTGGTTTTCCAAGTCAACATTTGGCTCAGAGTTACTGTCCTCGGAATATTCCTGGGTTGAAGCAAAAACTCAGAACATAAGTTAGCTGGCTATTAGCTAAAACAAACAACGTTAAAGATATATTATGATGGGGCTAATGGCTTCAGTTAGCCGTTTTAGCCATCAAGCATGGGTGCATGTGCAACGACAGGCTGGTAATCCAGTTTGTGTCTACTGATTGCGCCAAACGAAACGTTTATTTGAGACACGTTTCACCAAACGCAAGCCAACACATGAAAGGGTAAGGACCGCTTAAGCAAAAATCATGTAGGTCCCTCCCTGTTTCCTTCTGTTTGTTTTTGTTATGCTTCAGTTTGGCGAAACGTTTCACAACTACATGTTGACAACCATTAGTTTGCTAGCAATAGTAGTACTACGTAGCTTAACAATATTTTCCATAGATGCAACTTTGCAACTAGCTAAAGTTAACTATGTTACCAAAAACGGGCACCCACGCTACTGTTGTTGGCTAACTAGCAAGCTAAATAGCTAGCCAACGTTACTTACACATCACCTCCTTTGACATAGCTAACGCAAATGGATTAGGTAAGAAGGCTGGTTAGACATAGATCAACAAACAAGAAAATAGAAATGTATTCTGTAAACTTACGCTTACCAGATCATAATCTTCTTCATCATCGCACATGAAATCATCTTCCATGTCAGACATCTTGACCCGTCTGTTTAGGGACGACTAGTCGCTGTAGCTCCACAGCGCCGCCATACTTTACGTCGGTTTCAGGACAATACTACACTTCAGAACAATGGGATTCTTTTTGGTACTACATTTCGCTTTCCTACTAAAAGATGGCGCTCTTACATAACTTATCAATAACAACATCAGTCCCGCTCAAAACCTATTCCTATTCTTCTTTCTTCCTATTTCTAGCCATTGATGCTTTATCGATAGAGACAGTGGGAAAAGATAGAGGTTAGAATTTTCTACTGTTAGGGCTGGAGTCGAATCCTTGCTACAGTACATGTGCATAGCGCACATGGGCCTGGACCACCTTAGGCCAAAGGACACAGATTTCCCATTCTTTTTTTCTGAAATGTAACTTACTACAGCTCACAGATAACATTTTATCTTACCCTATTATTACAGAAATAGCCATAACAAATGTCATCATAGCTCTTGTGGTCCACATGATTACATTCTGGATCCTATTATTGTTCACTCTGTATATTAAGGAAAACTTTGTGAAGTTGTACATTTCGTTTTCATTCTGATGACACAATACAGTATACAGTATTGCACAAGCTGTTGCAAACCTATGATTTCCAACTATTAGAAAAATCACTTATGATCGTAGGTTGGTACTAAATGCAAATAAAATATAGTAGGGGAGACGGGGGATGGTTGAAATACGGCTTAGTTGTAACACTTCCAATTTCTCTAATCAGGATCAAGTTACGAATCATCTGATTCACTCTGCACTCTGAACACATTTTGAGGTAAGAATTATAATTTTTTACCTCATTCATTTTTATGATAGTATTGCCAGCTATGTAAATAAATTCATCAAACTTAAATCATGTTTATTTTGTGTCTATCTAGAAGTTTATAGTGATAATGTTTTACCTGTTAGCTGTAAGGTAAGCAAGTTCATGACTATAGGAGTCTGGGTTAGTTGTAACCACAATTAAAATGTTACAACCTACTATATGCAACATTTTTGTTGTAGGCCTGTATATGTTTTCTTTGAATTTCAGTATGCCTAGACTGACGGTAACAATCCAGCACAAACACACAAACTAATATTCAGTAATGCTCATTTTGTTCAAATGTATTATGTTCAAATGTCTCACTACTATGACTGACATTAACTAACATATTTCACATACACACACACCAATTATGTTAAAAAGTAATTAAGGTTTTGAAATAAAAAGCTTTCAATATAATTTTTGTATGTTACAACTCACCCCAGGGTATATCATAATGTTAAATTTCACCCCAGGGTATGTTACAACTGACCCAGGCTATGGGGTGAATTGTAATATTTAACTCCTTGTGTTTGAGACTAAACCACGCATGTTTTGTTTGTGTTACAGATATAACAGCTATGCCATCTAATAGCAGACACATGTAACTATTTTGTTTACAATTTTGAATGCACTGGATTAAAGGAGCTTCAAGATACAGACAGAGATGTCCAAAATGTTGATGTCCGGTCTCCCCTAGTAATAGTATAGTACATGCTATTTTCTTGAACCTAATTTTGGATACTTAAATTACTATCCTAAATGGTTGTTTTATCGTACCTGCTGCTTCCTACAAATATCGTGACAGTTGGCTACATGAAAATATGTATTTTAAAACACAACTGAGTTGGTGAAGAAGCTAAAGATTTACATGTTTCTTTTATAGTATCTAATAAAAATCTGTCAAGTCAGCACAGAAAAGATCATGTGCAAGTGTGCAAGTGTAAATGTTATATTCCTGCGATATGATGATGATATGCTATATATGTGTGCTTCAGCGTCTGTACAGAAATCTCTGGGTGCAATCTATCCGCCTTACATTTTATCACTGGTGTAAATTCTAGCTCACATCACTGTTTTTTATATATACATGTAAAACATCCTGACCAAGACAAAATTGCTGGATATCTAACCAAGACAAAATTGCTGGAACAACAGCAGTTCCTAAACACGCTCTCAAGTCTAGATAGTATTGGAGATACCACAGGCTTATTCAGTACATGGAAGTACATGTATATTTTGCACCACCCTCATGACATCAGTGCCCTTTCAGTGTTATATTAATATAAACGTATTAGTGCCTATAAGAATATTTTTTGGCATTTAAACAAAAAAAAAAACCATATGTATTGTCAGCTATAGTTTATCTTCATATAGGTCTTATTTCCATTTCGTATGTGTTTTAGTTGTTGTAATATATTGTGGGATATGTGTGTGACCCATTTGGAAGTTCCCAGGCTCCTCTTGCACTCTGTTCACCCATGCCTGCAAGGCCGTGTAACGGCTCTGACATCATAAATACGTTTTCTGACGAAGCAAAGGCGGTAGACCTAATCACTGACGATGACAACACGGGGAGATGAGAGCCCAGGCAGTTACAACAAACTCCCCCTCAACGCCAGCACGACAAAAGAGCTGATCATGGACTAGGTGATACCATCCACGTCGCTAGGATTGAAATGGAGCGTGTGGAGAGCTTCAAGAGTCCACCCACGCCCAGACAGTTATAAAGAAAACACATTAGGGCCTCTTGACTGTTGAAGTTTAACTGGTGCACCAGGTTGCACCGGTGAAAGCATTTTGACTGGCTGCATCCCCACTTGGGGGCAACCGCATTGCAAGACGCTGTAGTGGGTAGTGCAAGACGCTGTAGTGGGTAGTGCAAGACGCTGTAGTGGGTAGTGCAAGACGCTGTAGTGGGTAGTGCAAGACGCTGTAGTGGGTAGTGCAAGACGCTGAGTTCATCAACGTGGCCAACCTGTCACCCAGGGGTTGAATCCAGGGCCTGTTCACCAGGCAGTATCACAGAAATACCTTAAACGTGGTCCAAGACTCAAGCCACCGATTGGTCTCCGTGCTACAGTTTGCCATGTGGTACCAGTGCCTCGTGCCTGTAAACAAATAGGTCCCTGTTCAGTTTCTGTCCCCAAGCCATAAGACTAACAAAACATGTTTTAAATGTCTACCAAGTCTTTCTGCATTGTCCACCTTTTGTACTATCCCTTTAGTACTGGCGCACATACGTACACTTTCACACCTGTCACATGCTGCTACTGTTTAGGGTGTATTATCTATCCTGTTACCCAGTCAATTCAGCACTCTGTGTACTGTAATCCTTACTTACCTCATATTTTTGAATTTCGACTAACTGAAGTGTTTCTGCAATCTGTTATTGTTATTTGTTAGTCATTGTGTACTTATTTCTTGTGTTTCTATTTTCAACCTTTTGATTATAATTTTATTTCACACTTTCTCAAACTCTTTTTCTCTGCTTTATTGGAAGGGACTCGTAAGTAAGCATTTCAATGTCAGTCAACACCATTGTTTACAAAGCATGTGAAAAATAAACATTTATTTAATTTGATTTGGATCTCATCCCAAATCCAACACTGAGAAATGGGCCTGAACCATGACGAAAGGTTTTCTGCGTTTTGATGTGGTGGAATCATTTGTTTAAAGGGATTTCAGCAGGCCAGCCTCTAGAGTATTGAGAGAAACAGGAAGCCTTGGCATGGTGGGGTTTTTTCACAACAGTATAAATGTGGATCTAAATGTCTTGTTTTTGTTGTTCCTTGATAATGATAGGAGGCTGTTTATTACTAGAGTCAACCGTGTGGATCAGGTATAAATATATTTTTATAATTCCTTAAGGCTGTAAACCTGTTCCACTTTGACAGAGGACATTTTGGAGGATCTCTTCTATGTGTAATAACTTTCCCTCACTATGGTGCTTGTTTTAAACCAGACTCAGTAACACATTTTATTCCTAAAGAGAGGCTAGGTTTTCTAAGAAAGCTGATTTCAAATTTAAACAAGCAGCCAAAGACATGTGTTATAAATGCATTGTGGAAGACCGAAGACCTTTGGTTGATTCATTCCATTATTCTGAGCCTGTGTTGTCATTTGAAGCATAATATTTATAATATCCTCTAGTGGATCCAACACCAGAGGAGAGAGGGGGTGGGATGTGTCAGCACCATGATACTGGGAAATGAGTCTCTTTGTCACGATATACTGTGTGTGTGTGTGAGTAAAGCATCTATTAGCGCCTCTAATCGTGTTATTTCCATCAACAGGACTAGTGATAACTGTAGTTGTGAGAACCAGAAGTCCTTACCATCATTAACCCATTTTGACTGTTGACTGATTTGATGGTCCTCAAGTGCTGTTGACTGATTTGATGGTCCTCAAGAGCTGTTGACTGATTTGATGGTCTTCAAGTGCTGTTGACTGATTTGATGGTCCTCAAGAGCAGTTGACTGATTTGATGGTCCTCAAGAGCAGTTGACTGACTTGATGGTCCTCAAGAGCAGTTGACTGATTTGATGGTCCTCAAGAGCTGTTGGCTGATTGGGTGGACCTTAAGAGCTCTTGACTGTAATTTGGTGGTTCTCAACTGCTGTTAGTTGTTACTGGGTGGTCCTCAGAATGCCTAAGGTTGTGAACCGCTGAATATCTGTGTCATATTATTAATATCACAGTGATGCCCTCTTGTCATACCTTTCTCTCTAATGAATAATAATGTAATAAATGTAAAATTTGATGTTGCCAAAAACTGTATCTATGCTGCAGTTAATAATGGTAATAGAGTAAATGTAATCTTGTTTCTTACAGTTCCTTAAACTTTCACAGCCTCTCTAATGTGTCTCCAACAGGGCAGCTGGCAATCACGTCAACCACCTCAGCCCTGTGTTCTATTCCCAGCATGCAGTCCGATTTTATACTTCTTTCTAAATGTGTTTCTCTAGAAAAAGTCTTCACAGAAGGGGCCCTAATGCTCTTTCTCTCTCAATCACACACACATGCACTCCCTCCCTCTCTTCCTCCCTCCCCCTCTCTCTTTCCCATGCCAGAACCCCAGGTCATAGGAGCTGTATTCCCTCACTAACCTGCCCAGGATGCGTGACTAGACATTCTGTTTTCTTGTTGCTGTTTTTTTTTTACAAGGTAGAAGCGTGTCTCACTTTTACACAGCAATTTGTGTTCCGTGGTGCTGTTATTACACATCAAACCCAAGCTCTGAGAGCAGAAAACACACAATTCTGCCAAGTCCACACGCACCCCTCCTACATCGCACGCGAGCCGGCTGTGGTATGTGTGTGGTTATATGCCCAGTAAGGGGTGTGTAGGGGGCTGTGGTTTGGGGGTCTAAGTGGGATGGGGTGTAAATGTAGGTTATTCTACTTGATAGTGAGGATGGGGGGATTTAGTATGCACAGAGGTGCTAGTAACGGGCATGTGCATAAATGTGCTTGTGAAGTGTTTACAGTGTAAAGGGTGTGTTCAGGTGGAGTGTGTTTTCGGGTTTAACCCCCGACCCCCCCAGAGTTCATTCACTGCCCCAATCTAAGGCTTCAATCACCCTGACCTACAGACCCAGACTAAACACCAGCCACTTCGAAAACCAGACCAGACACCGACAGGCACCGACAGACAGGTTTCTCCAGAGTACTGGGATCAGCTGCCCCTCTTCAATTTGGCTGGGGCAAGGGTTTATGGCTGTGGTGTATGGCAGGGGCACAGGTCTCCCTCCCCACCCCCGATGTCTTGATGGTAAACAGCAATTTGCTCCCAATCCCAAAGGGTTCTGTGGAAGTCTGGCCTCTTGATTGGTCATAGGACACAGTAGGAGTAAAAACACCAACCACCAGACTGCCAAGACTAACCCTGGCACTTGAGAACATTCCAGAACAATGTCCTAACATCAGTGCCCCTGCACTGTCACAAAGGCATTTTATACAGACATTGCGAAATCATACATTATGAGAGGTAAATATAACAGTGTATTCAGGGACATTACCCAGTGTATAAGGCTCTAATTGTTGGCTAACATTTGATGACTTGCTAATAGGATGTATTATTATAGCCTTCTGTGTCGACTATTAACATAACTAGCTTGCCAGCTATACAAGAATGAGGAACACTAAAGCCTCATCACTTTAGTTTTGAAAACTACTACTGGTGACTAACATAATACATTTTTTGAAAACTAGCAGAGTTGATATAACTTATTGTTAGATGTTGAGAATTGCCAGGAACCTCCAGATACAATTTTATCGCAATGCACACGATATACACAATTGAATATGGATTCGGAAAAGATACTGTGGGTTTATTATACCAAAGTATTTCCAAAATAACTCACTATGTTTGCTGCAGAGGGAGGAATGAGCTATGATATTTTCTTTAATCAGAATTTTAAGTAAACGTGATGCAAACCAATTGGTAACTAAATAGGTAACTAAAAAGAAGACAGAATATATTTTGAAAAGAAAAAATTTCCTTTTATTTACACTTTCTGGCAAGACATCCAAATAGCTTGGCATGGAGCTGAAATCTTATTGTAGTTTTGAAGACTTTTATTTTTTTGAACAACATTGAAATGGCTTAAGAATGATCAAAAAGCATAAATCCTAGCTGTAAGCCTAGCAGTTACAAAATATTACGAGTAACTGAAAGGTTGAAAGATCAGTTTACAGAGCTGGCAAAGTAAAACCTTTTTTTCTGTTCTTGAGCTAGACAGTTAATCTTGAATGTATCCTGACCACTCTTCATGGCAACCCAGTAATTTTCCATTAAGTAGGTAAAGAAAAATCGCCACTGAAAAGATGCAAAGAATCGTTATATTGTTCTGACATACAGGCATGCTACTTTGTAACGGTCAAATAAACGTTTTACTTCGATTCAAAGTCGTTGAGACATTTTACGACCATGCATTTTGAGGGAAAACACTAAGTTATATGAACTTTTCTGTTCTATTAGTTTTCAAAACAACTATATAATCGTGTAGCGACCATGCAAATGCAATATCTTAGACATATTAGCAACACAATAGTTGTTGCATGTCCAGTTCTCTCTTTTACATTTCAGATCATTTCAATCCATGTCTAAGAAACTGTTTGAATTAAATTCTTAATGTGATGTGCGCATTTCCTTCTAATTAGATTTTGTAGCGTTTGCGGATAATACCGACATATAGCCTAAAGCTGCACTTAAGATACTAATAACTACTAATCAACATTGCATGCTAAAAGCGTTTCTTGTTTATTCAGTAGGGTCTAATAAATGAATATAGGCTGCGAAAACTCTACTGGAAAAAAGAGGCTAAATGCGTACACCTGTGTGTATAGCCTCCAGCACGCCAGCAAATGCAATTAATGGCAGCTGTTGTGTTCACTTCGCAATTACGTTGGTGAAAGCTTTTTATATTTGTGTACTTTGGTGGTTGTTATTGGTTAATGAACGAGACCCTGGCCCTAGTCAATATAACGTATCCTGACCTGGTGGGATTCAAAACGCACC
Source organism: Esox lucius (assembly GCF_011004845.1). NCBI lineage: Eukaryota > Metazoa > Chordata > Actinopteri > Esociformes > Esocidae > Esox > Esox lucius. The sequence continues at coordinate 27,439,504 of NC_047570.1, read as the reverse complement.
TGCATGTTCTCATGCAATTAAACAGGTGCGGTCATAGTACATTTTGTTAGGTTTGATAGGTAACGTAAAATAAGTTGGGGGGTATTTTGGTAGAGCATGATTTTTTCTCACCATTATATAGTATGTGCCATACTGTAGGGCTACTATTCAACTTTACCGGAATTCCAGAAAGTCTTGTGTAACATATTTATTTACATTTTATTTAGCCAATCCCCTGAGAAATACTTTTTTCCCCAATTTTACACTGATCTAGCCTAATCTTAAATGGAAATTACTGTTTTCTGAACTTTTAATTAAATATTTGAAATGTTCCTTTTTCTGAGCCAACCTCACCATTCTCTCAGTTGTACTATTACAGATAATTGTAAACTATGATCCAAATTTAAATGCTTTGGATATTTGATGAATTAGGCCTACAGTGTTCAGGTCCTTCAGTCATGCAAATGAACAATTATAATTTGCTTTAATTAAACATTTTTATTCAATAAATGTTTGAAACATGTCAATACTTCTAGATTCCACTGCCCACCTTAAGAGGACATATTTTCTTTATCATAATTATACATAAACTTCCATAAATCGTTTTTTGTAATTCTGTGTTTTTCCTTTAGCCATTTATACACACTCAACATTGCCTTGAAACTCAGAACAGCTGACAGTTTTGGGCTTACTTCATTATCCCACTAATCCCTTATACTCTCAAAAGTACACAACATTGTTTTTATCTCTTTGCATAGTTTATTGCAAACTGTACCAACAACAAAAAAGACAAAGCCTGCTGAAAAAAAGCTGCAACCATATCACAAAATAATTATTCTGTTTCTTTTAGAAAAACCATGAACAAACATCCATATTAAGGCCATATGTTATTGACCCTCCATGGACTAAAATCAACAAATAAACAAAATGTATCATGACTTGTAGCACAATCAGCAACTATCTCAAAGCATCAGTCTTTGTGCAAAAACCCCAACAAACACATCAATATCAAGACCATTTCTTATTGACTTCTCATGGGCCGAAATAACCAGATTCTTGTTTCTACCATGTAGCATAGTGCCAATGAAGGGGGGTTACAACCCATGACAAAGTAGAGATTGAACAACAACAAGATAATTAAAATACCCCAATAACTACAGCAGACACAATGCAGCTCCAGAAATACTACCGTACACCCCTGTACATGTTTACACACTGTTGAAAGATCCAGATCACTGGAGCATTTTTTAAAGCAGGATGGGTTTTGCAACATTAATTTAATTTGTCATTTTATCACTTGTTTCAGTGCCTGACAGCCTCTGTAGATGGCGCAACATTGTTCAAATCTAAAAACAAACTACATTGGGGAAGAAGTCAGTTTACTGCCATCAGATCAAGATTTCTTCTTGAAAATCTGGATACCCCTTGTAAGTGACAGAGAATGTTCTGCGTATTTGCTACACAAAACTCTGTCCCCTCTACTAATTTCTACACATTAGAGTGAACTTGACAATGTCCAAAGGCCTGCCTGGGATTTGTCAGGAATAAAATCAAAAGGATCTGCATGGCCAGGTCCGGATCTATGGGGGGTCATAGAATTTGTGCCCCCAAGTTTTGTTTCCCCATAAACACTGCAAATGGTAGGTTATGAACTAGATGACCCCATTGATAAAAAATGCTCCCTCAGTCATTTTATTGTGAAGCTGGGCCTGTGCATGGCCCTGTGGCAGTAAATAGAGAACACTATGAAACACAGTTTAGTTTTTAGGTAACTTCCCACATTGTCCTGGAACTCTTTGTCATCTACATACTTTCTCAAACATCCTTTCTGTCTTACTCACACATCCCCACATCTAAACTTGTTCCTAAAAGTTAAGGCACCGAACTGAATTTAAACCGGAATGGATTTTAATCAAAACATGATTTTTGATTGAAGTGTAGTTTAGAATTAACAACACTGTATCCTACATTTTTAGTGAATATTATAGTCTCGTGCGCGATTATCCTATCTTTCGTCCGTTCTTCTAGTACCTTCCAAACGTGTGTATTTTTTGCTAGCTAGCTACGTTTTATATCTTAATTTGTTTCAGCAAGTTAAAACGTAACGACACATGCTTGTTCTGCCTTCAGACATAGTTGTTTGCCGAACTGCGGTATTTCCTTGGTTGGAAGCACTTCCGTCATTAGGCGATCAAATAATCTGGAGCTACATTCGCGTAGCCTGCATGCTTTCTGTCAGGGTGCTGGCCACTTTATCCTGGCTTATGCGTTCAGATGGATGGCTGGTTGATTCACTCATTGTCATATGCATCTGTCTTAACACTCTGAAATCGTAAATACTGTCAAGGCATATTGCTAACATAGGTCTTTCAGTAAACAAAATATTTGACACCTGATCAGACTGATCAGGTCTGCTATAGTCTTCAAGTGTAGCCTATATTTCCTCCAGACAAATAGACATATGCCATCTTGAGCCAACTTTGTATTGATCTATACGCAGAAATTATATATTGGAATATATTTCAATAAAATCTAAAACATATATAAAATATATTGGTTGAATATATATTACATTTGTGCTAGTCCAAGAAGAGCGAATGTCTGTGAGTGAGTGACTGACTGACTGGCAGGCGAAGCACGCATTATGATTTATTCCATATAGACAAAAACTGGCTAAAACAGTATCTACATTATCATAGGCCTGAAATAAAACAGTTTATGGTTATACTGCGACTGTTTCTGGTGCATTATCGAAGTAGGCATCGGTGCATTCGTTTTGGGTCAGGATTGACAAACACATTTGTTTGGTACAACATACATTAGTTACTTTATAGAAAACCTTAACTTAAACTGTATACGGTTATACTGCGACTGTTTCTGGCATGGAAAAGTTCATCTTCAGTCTCTAGCAAATGCTCAATTCTTATGATTATTTCTTGGAAGGTAGTAGATATAGTAAGCCTATTACTGGCTAATAAGCCGAACCGTGCCGTGGCATAGTGATTAAAGACAGTGCCTCTCATGTGGAAGACGTACGTTTGAATTTATTGAGAGCAACGACATTCATTAATAATTTCTGGTAGATTCCAAGATTCTGTCGTCTTTTCAGTTAGTTATCGTCGACTTTATTGCTAGTTATTGTATAAATAATATATATTTATACATATTATTATCCGGGTTCGAATCTCGTGATGGCAACACATTCTAATGCGGGCCGGCTGAACTAGGCTTGCCTGGTTTCTTGTTTACTTTCACTTTTGATTCAAAAACCTTTAGGGATTTTGTAAATCACGATTAGTTGGCAGAATGGTTACCTGCACTACTATGTGCGCGTTTCTTCTACTTTGGTGTACAGTGTAACATTTCTGTAATATTATATAGTTATTTCGCTATTTTTAGTTATTGTTCTTGAGACGGGGATTACAATATCTGTTATTGAGGCTGAATGAAGAAGAAAGGTGCTTTTCTCTTTGACAACAGCAGTCGCTTCCCTCACAGTTCTCGAACAGATACAGTCCAATACAAAATTCAGCATTATAGCAGTAATGGTTTGAAAGATAATGTAATGATATATCTGTCCAGGGAAACTACACTATATTAGCAGTAATACAGTCTGAAACATCATCTGATGATATCACTCTAGCTAAATGAACATTTACTGTTATATGAAGTCGTCCCAGCCAGGCAACATTCTGGCCTCTATTGGAAGTTAAACTAATATTATAAAACTCAAACCATTTCAATGTTCGTAGAATGCTATCAACAAAGCAATACACTAAACAACAACAGAAAGCTAAACAGAACCATATGGCAGTTCAGCAAGACACTAAACAACAACAGAAATCTGATCAGAACCATATTGCGGTGCAGCATTCCTCTGGCCTTGGTAGGCGGTATGTGTGTCTGTATGTGCGTGCGTAAGATATAGCAGATGGCTGCGTGGGTGACAACGTTCTAACAACAAGGCAGTGTTAGGAGGATGGCCTGGAAGTGTGAAATGCTAGTGAGGTAACAGTTATAACAGGGATACTATATAGGGCTGGGAAACAGAGGGCTGGGAAGCAGTTCCCTCCTGTGTTATTAGGCAACTTGGTAAAGATGTGCAAAAAAAGTTATGAAAATGTATCATTGTTGTTTATCAGCTTAATCTTAAAATATGACCGAAATCTAACCTTTTAAGTAGGTAAACAAATTCTTAATTAAGAAATTCAACCTTCATCAAAGTAATTGCATGTACCTGATTTGTCCAAGGTCCCAAGGAGGTGAGTACAACTGGTCAGCGGGTATGGGTTTGGGGGGTAAGTAATCAAATTTGGCTGCCTTGTGTCACTGTGCTCTAGCAACTTCTTGTGGCAGGTTGGGTGAATATATAGCGTTCCATCCTGCGAGTAAGGATTCCAGTCTAGACTTCCTGATTGAGGGAGCAGCGTGATATCTTGACTTTTACTCCGCTGAGTCTGCTGGGAGTTGTTGTGATGAAGGCAAGCCCGGCGCCAAGGGGGTGGGGCAAAAGGGGGCATTGCCCCCTCAGATAGAAACTCGTGCCCCCTCAGCTTTGTTTCCCCGTATACATAGCCGATGGTATATGAATTAGAATGTGTCCGATCAACACGTCCGTTCAACTCGTCAGCACGTTACGATCATCACAGAGCCACCCGTTACGATCAGCATCTCGTCATCTCAGGACGAGGGGTGCAGTGATTAGACACGCCCCCTCATTTATACAAAATGCACCCTCAGTCATGTAATCCTGCCGCTGGGGCTGGATGAAGGGGGCTCCATCATGAATTGGATATCCAGAAATTGGAGGTAAAAATTTGGTTAAAAAAAGATGACCCAAAAAGCGAGTACAAGCGGCTGAAATGGGTTTTCTCAGAAGGGTAGCTGGCTCAGCCATCCGTGAGGAACTCGGGGTAGAGCCGCTGCTCCTTTGCATCGAAAGGAGCCAGTTGAGGTGGTTCGGGCATCTGGTAAGGATGCCCCCAGGACGTCTCCCTAGGGAGGTGTTCCAGGCACGTCCAGCTGCGAGGAGACCTCGGGGTAGGCCCAGGACTAGGTGGAGAGATTATATTTCGACACTGGCCTGGGAACGCCTCGGGATCCCCCAGTCAGAGCTGGCAAATGTGGCTCGGGAAAGGGAAGTTTGGGGCCCCCTGCTGGAGCTGCTGCCCCCGCGACCCGATACCGGATAAGCGGATGAAGATGAGACCCAAAAAGCTATGTACATCTGATGAAAAGGGTACTTAAAGGTAACTTCCTAAAGGGACAAAAGGAAATCCAGTGAAGCATCGGGCACTCCCTCCTTGAGGCATTTAGGAACGTTTTAATTTAACATTAAAATGGGCAAAACAAGTGATCGTGTTATGATCGTTTTTGCCAGGTGCAATAGTACCATTGTCTCCGAAAAGGCCTCCCTCCTGCGCTCTTTAAGCACAACACTGTTTAGATTTCACCAAGAATTGTGCAAAATCAAAGAACACCCAACAGCACCTCTGGGAGAAAACAATTAATTGACGAGTTTGAAGGAGAATTTAAAGAATAGTGCTGGCTAACAGGGGAGACACAAACAAGTCCAGTAATATTAGTCCAGCTACTGTAGCAGAAGACCACACCGGGTTCCATGTTAAATGGAAGGAGCCGTTTCAGGGGGCTTGCAATCACCAAGAGTGGAACTGAGTTGAAAAACATTACTTGGTCCAACATCAGTCAGAAGTTGGTATAAGTAGCATGAGCCCATAAACTCATCGGACCTCTATAATGTGGTGGTTAATGTTTTCCTGACACCTTAGTTCTCCTGAGATCAACTGAGCAACAATTGAATGCCACAGTAATCGGAACATTAAAGCTGACTAGGTGGATCTCAACATTGCTAAAGTTTACCCTTCACATGGATACTCAAAGCAGGACAATGTGCCATGTTACAAAGCAGCTATTGTCTCTTTGAATGGTTTCAGAGACATGACAGCAAGTTCAGTTTACTCAAGTGGCCTGCAAAGTCCCCAGACCTCAACCCAGCAGAACAACAAACTTGCTTTTTGCTGCATGAATGTACTGGTTTCCAATCTGCAGCAACTGCATGATGCCATTGTTTCAGCAGCATCCCTGCGGAACATATTACAAAAACCATGCCCCAAAGAATGTGGGGGGGTGGGAGGGGGGTCCATAATAGATGAATGTACCTAATGAACTGGCTACATTTGGATTGTAGGATATATATACAGTGCCTTCTGAAAGTATTCAGACACCTTTTTCTTGTGTTAAGTTATAATGACATATATTTTGCCATCAAGCTAAACTCAATACCACATCATGACAAAGCAAAAAGCTTTTTAGAACTATTAGACACTTTTTGGAAAAGAAAAATGGAAATATCTTATGTACAAAAGAATCAGACCCTTGGCCTTTGAGTCTACCTCTGGCAAATTGAATTGTTTGAACATGATGTAGAAAGGCTCACACCTGTCTTTATATGGTCTCGCACATTACATGTCAGAGCAAAAACCAAGCACAAGAAAGTCTCTGTAGACCTCTTCTTTTAACAACACTTTTAACAACACAGCGTTTGGGAACTGAGGAGACCAGTTGCTGCAGTTTTGAAAGAGAAATGTTTTTTCCATTCTTGCTTGATATAAGATTTAAGCTGCTCAACAGTTTGGGGTCTCCTTTGTCATATTTTTAGTTTAAAAGTTTTTTCAATGGGTGACAGGTCTGGACTGCAGGCAAGCCCGTTTAGAACCTGGACTCTTTTACTATGGAGCTATGGAGTAATACGTGCAGAATGTGGTTTGTCATTGTCTTGCTGAAAAAAGCAAAAAGCATGAAGAATAAGTCATCTGGATGGCAGCATATATTGCTCCAAAACCTGTATATATTGTTTATTTATTGTATGAATGCACCCCCATACCATCATGGATGCTGGCTTTTGAACTGTGCGTCGATAACAAACTGGATGGCCCCTCTCCTCTTTTGTCTTGAGGACGCAGCATCCATGATTCCCAAAAAACATTTTGATTTGTCAGATCACATGATTTTTCCACTTCAGCTTAGTCCATCTTAAATGGACTCGGGCCCAGAGAAGGCAGTTGCGTTTTTGGATCTTGTTTATATATGGTTTCTTCTTTGCACGGTAGAGTTTTAATTTGTGTTTGTGGATGCAGCAACCTACTGTGTTCACAGAGAGTGGTTTTCAGTAGTGTTCCTGAGCCCATGCAGCGATGTCCACTACAGAATTATGTCTGTTTTTAACACCTGAGGGCCCAAAGATCATGGCCATCCAATACTGGTTTACAACCTTGTCCCCTGTGATTTCTGCAAATTCTCTGAATCTTTTAATGATATGTTGTACCATAGATGATTAGATCCCCAAACTCTTTGCAATTTTATGTTGAGAAACTATTAAATTGTTGCACTATTTTCCTGTGCAGTCTTTTACAGAGTGATGAACCCCTCCCCATCTTTACTTCTGAAAGACTCATCCTCTCTGGGATGCTCTTTTTATAAGGGTTGTGATTAGGTTCTCTAGGTTATATAAAGGGTAACAATTCGGTTTGTGTGAAATATATCTATACATCTACATAGATATAGTGCTGTGATTAGTGTTGGATGATACATACAGTGGATATAAAAAGCCTAAACACCCCTGTGAAAATGCCAGGTTTTTGTGATGCAAAAGAATGAGAGTTTTAATGTGACCTATAATGTGAACAATTCAATTGAAAAACAAACTGAAATCTTCGAGGGGGAATTTATTTTAATAAAAACCTTACAATAACCTGGTTGCATAATTGTGCACACCCTCTTATAACTGGGGATGTGGCTGTGTTCAGAATTAACCAATCACATTCAAACTCATGTTAAATAGAAGTCATTTCACACCTGCCATCATTTAAAGTGACTCTGATTAATCACAAATAAAGTTCAGCTGTTCTAGTAGGATTTTCCTGACATTTTCTTAGTTGCATCTCAGAGCAAAAGCCATGGTCCGCAGAGAGCTTCCAAAGCATCAGAGGGATCTCATTGTTGAAAGATATCAGTCAGGAGAAGGGCACAAAATCATTTCCAAAGCATTAGATATACCATGGAACACAGTGAAGACAGTCATCATCAAGTGGAGAAAATATGGCACAACAGAGACATTACCAAGAACTGGACGTCCCTGCAAAATTATTGAAAAGACGAGAAGAAAACTGGTCAGGGAGGCTTCCAAGAGGCCTACAGCAATATTAAAGGAACTGCAGGAATTTCTGGCAAGTACTGGCTATGTGCTACATGTGACAACAATGTCCTGTATTTTTCATATGAATGGGCTATGGGGTAGGGTGGCAAGGTCATGGTCAGATGAAACCAAGCTTGAACCTTTTGGACATAATTCCAAAAGGTATGTTTGGAGCAAAAATAACACTGCCAAACAACATCACCCAAAGAACACCATACCCACAGTGAAGCATGGTGGTGGCAGCATCATGCTTTGAGGCTGTTTTTCTTTAGCTGGAACCGGGGCCTTAGTCAGGGTGGAGGGAATTATAAACAGTTCCAAACACCAGGCAATTTTGGCACAAAACCTTCAGGTGTCCGTTAGAAAGCTGAAGATGAAGTTCACCTTTCAGCACGACAACAACACAAAGCACACATCCAAATCCACAAAAGCATGGCTTCACCAGAAGGAGATAAACGTTTTGGAATGGTACAGCCATAGCTCAGACCTGAATCCAATTGAACATCTGTTGGGTGATGTGAAGAGGGCTGTGCACAGGAGATGTCCTCGCAATTTGACAGATTTGCAGCGCTTTTGCAAAGAAGAGGGGGCAAATATTGCCATGTCAAGATTTGCAATGATAATAGACTCCTACCCAAAAAGGCTGAGTGCTGTAATAAAATCAAAAGGTCGTTCAACAAAGTATTAGTTTAAGGGTGTGCACACTTATGCAACCAGGTTATTGAGTTTATAATTTTGTATTTTTCCCCCTTTAAAGATTTCAGTTTGTTAGACTTTCAAGTGTCTACTAAAAACTCATCTCTACAGCATGGTTTATAATTAGGTATAGCCTGGCCCGGGGGCGTGAAGGTGACCAGTAGGCTAGATACTGTTCGCCCTTGCTGTCTTGCCAGGTGGGCTCTCGTCGCCACTGGGCTGCCCTCCCTCCAATGCCTTTCGGGGGAAAAGTCACTGGCTTGTTGTTGACTCTCTGTTGCGCACTTGTGCAATTGGGCTGTACGCTGCTGGCAATACTCGGCCCTCATTCAGGGGGATTGCGGTTGGTGGGTGTCCCTTTGGTTGATGCCTGGCAATGTGGGTGGACTGATTTCCTGCCTGTTGGGCCCTGTCTGGGGCCTCCCCCGGGTAGGGCCACAGTGTCGCCGGACCCCCCCCGTCTCAGTTCCAAGGTGTTACGCTGCTATATTATTGTGCTGGGGGATATGAGGAATGCACATCTAACTTTTCTCAGTTTCCTCCAGTTTAAAATTTTAGGAGGAGATTAGGTCCTGGTCCACACCTGCGGATTACCTGGTTTGGGGGGCCCGTTGCTGTCCCTGTCCTTGTCCACCTGGTCATACTACCGACCTAGTCTAAAATCAAATAGCCTCTGGATTTAGCCCAGAGAAATGTATTAATTATTCCAATTGGACTCTTAATATCTCACCCGGCACAGCCAGAAGAGGACTGGTCACCCCTCTGAGCCTGGGTCCTCTCTAGGTTTCTTCCTAAAATTCGGCCTTCTTAGGGAGTTTTTCCTAGCCACTGAAATTCAACACTACTGTTGTTTGCTCCTTGGGGTTTAAGTCCGGGTGTCTCTGTAAAGCACTTTGCGACAACTGCTGTTGTAAAAAGGGCTTTATTAATACATTTGATTGATTGATTTTTCAATTGAATTGATCACGTTACAGGTCATATTAAAGGTGTAAAAAGTTATGACATGATTTATCTTTGTCTAATTCTTTTACATAACAAGAACCTGGCATTTTAACAGGGGGTAGACTTTTTATATCCACTGTATATAAAGGGCTGTGATTAGGGTAGAGGCTGGTTTTTATGGAGGTTCATGGGCTTCAGAATAGGGTTGAGGCTGGGCTATATAATAGGGTTCGGCCTAAGCCTATGGCAGCAGTATAAGGCCTGGCTAGGGCTGCACTATAGGTCTGGGGCTGGGCAAGGGTTGCGGTATAGGGTTGGCACTTGACTAGTGCTGCACTGTGGGGCTCTGCCAGGGCTGTAGTAAAGGGCTGGGCTAGGGCTACAGTATAGGCCTGGGCTATGGCTGCAGTATAGGGCTGAGCTAGTGCTACAGTATAGGGCTGGGGCTCAGGTATAAAGATTGGGAATGAGCCTGGGGTGAATGGCTGGGACTGATGCTTAAATGATGATTTGCGTGCAGACATTTTTACACACTCCAGTCAGTTGCCAGGAACTGGTTAGTGTAAGGTTCGTGCTAAATGTAATAAAACAAATATTATTACACAACTTAGAATCCATTAGAGATGTAGTTGAAGCATATGGCTCAGATTTTACCGTGAACGTGGTAAACTGATATCTGGCTGGGTGCCAGCACTAGTAGAGAATCACGCAGCAATGTTCTCTGCTAGTTATAGAGGAACAAGGAATCAAGGATATTTGCATATTAATCATTCAGTGGACACTTTTATCCAGAAGAACCTACAATCATTCCAGTCCCGTTTTCGGTGTAGAATGTCAATTGAAGGTCATTAAGACGTTTCCCATTCTTATCCTCATTATACACATCTGAGCTGTTTTACATTCTACAATCCACTTGGCTAACAGAGAGAGAGATGGGCTGGGGTCATTAAACGTGTGTTTAGGGGTGGGTTGTTTGTTTTTGTGTGTGTCATACAGGGTCAACTTTTTGTGTGTGTCTGTGTCTGATGAGGGTGCTGATCACTTCTGTCTAAATCTGTGACCTCTGTTCTGAATGAGAATCTATTTCTAGTTGTGTCTGATGCTGTTTCCCAGCGCTGACCTCAGTAGAGCAGGGTCGAGTTAGAGAGAACTCCACCAGCGTAACCTAATATAGAAACACTGCCTTTACAATCTGTAAAGAGTTAGGAGGTGGCGGAGACAGAGAGGGCACGCGTGTGCGTGTGTGTGCATGTGCAGGCCGGGGGCGTAGGATATAGGGCTTACAAATGGTTCTGGGAAGGGTTCCCACCATGGTGGGATTTCACCCCATTCCACCAATCTGGACATGTTTACCTACCAATGAGAACACGGATGCTGTGTGTGTGCACGCGTGTGTGTGTGTGTGTGTGGTCAGAGGAGACCCTGGGTTCTAGTGACTCAGGCTGGGGATGTGAACAGGGAGAGACCGGTTGAGATACCATCAGCCCCTGATTTCTGTGGTTATGATGACATCCAGCAGACACACACGTCCCTGCAGCAGCCCAGCAAGACTGAAACACACAAATGCCAGAGTTAGTAAATGAGTGCTTAGCATGCGAGCTGCGAGCAGATGGGCTGGTTAATTACTTGTTGTGTACAGTTGAGATTCCCTCCCTTCTTCCTCTCGCCATCGCTTTTTCTCTCCCTCTAACCCTCCCCCCATATCAACCTCTCCATCTTTTCCTTCCTACCTCCTTCACTCTCACCAACCCCCTCCTAGCCCCACACCAAACCCCACCATACAATCTGGCCTTCATTAGCGTTATGTCTTAACTGGCACCAGCCATGATGTGTAACATACAGGTGGTTGCAGCAAGGCGAGAGAGACAAAAAATACTTTTGCCTTCAAAGTGTTATGATGTTGGATTATTATCTGCTTGATTCAAATGGTGTAACACACCCATCGTTGGTGTCGTTTATCAAGTGTGTGTACACCATGGGTGAAATTCTATACAAATTGCAGGATGCATCAACATTTGCTTGAACATTTTTGTCCATTTAAAAGCCATGACCATGGGTACGCACAGTGCCAAGTGGTGGAATAAGGCAACTGCTTCTGAAATGTAGGCTAGTCAATGCGAAAAATATTTATTTTTCAATTTGTGAATTGAACATTTAGGAAAATTATTAAATATTGTTTTTTCATTGTGAATTAATGCATTGTTCCTGAACAGGCTACGGCATTTCATGTAATTTGACCACGTCAGCTCATTTCTAATAATACTAATGCTTAGTATAGTGACTTGTAGTGACGTGTAAAACCACTGCTGCTACATTATCACTGAGATAATGAGAAACCAAACGGGCAGCTGATCCTCACATGGAAGATGTGCCATACACTGCATTCTGGAGAGCACATTCTTTAGAGGTGAGAGACTTTTTGGTGAAAGTACAGTGGTTTCATTTGGTGTAAGAAATTGATAACTGTGAAGAAGCAAGCAAAGACACTAAATGCCATTCCGATGCACCTCCAACTACCACCCCCTAGGATCAGGGCAACGGGCACTTCTCAATAGGACCTTATTGATCTGGTATCTCAGCCAGGATGAGCGAGACAATGAATGTGCGCAAAAACAAACAGTTCCACACTTTCCATACAGTGAATAGCAGAACGTAGACTGTATCCAACCCATGCAGCAGGTGTGTGTGTGTGGGTAGGATTGCAAAATTCCTGGAACTTTCAAAAGATCTGAGACACACGCCCACATGTCAGATCTGATCTAAGGCCAGATTTGTGACAGTATGTGAAGCAGCAGGCGGATGACCTGATTAACACCATTTCTTACATCTCTTTCGTTTTTGGTGATATTTCAAATGGAGCGTAGCAAAATAAAGATCCTTCATTGTGAGCGTGTGTCTGAATAATAGAAGAAAGTGTGTGTGTGTGTGTGTGTGAGAGAGAGAGAGAGACAGACTATGTAAGAGCATGTGAGTTTGTGTGTGTGTGTGTGTGTCTGTGTGAGTTTGTGTGTGTGTCTGGGTGAGTTTGTGTGTGTGTGTGTGTGTCTGGGTGTGTGTATGTGTGTGTGTGTGTTATAGGTCAATTAGAGATGATCTGTCATGATTAGTGTCATGGGATGATTATTACAACATGATCTCATTTCATGATCTAATGGTTTTGAAGATAGTCCTTTTCCTCCCCGTGAACATCTGTTCTTTCTGTTCCAGATAATAATAGTTAATTCTCCTCTCGACCGGTTACAAGGGAAACACCCCTTCTGTGGCTGCTCTCTAAGATCTTCCAATCCATCTAGTCTAGACTCCTTCCTACTGCTCCAAGCACTAGCCTATTAGGTAGCGAGGTTGAGCTGACCCATGCATCGAGAGGTTGCCCAGCGCTGTGCTTAATATCCGGGCTGACCTTAGCCTAACTGCTGAGACGTTGGTACCCAGCACAGGAGATCTGGCTTTGTATCACACTAATCACCCTGGACCTACCAATATGCAATGCTTTTAGCCCCAAGGTCTTACGCCGCTATATTATTGTGCTGGGGGAGTAGGGTCAGTTCTCCTTCTCCACTATAAATCCTTGTAGATATACGGAACGCATTATCAAAATTTTCCCTGTCTCCTGCTGTTTTAAACATGAGGTCCTGACCCACACCTGAGGAGTACCTGGCTTGAAAGACCTGTTGCTGACCTGTCCAAAGTCCTCCTGGTTGTATTGCAGATCAAGATGATACCTGACGATTTCAGCTGCCACTGTGCTGACACCTTCCCCTCCCCCGTGTTGTCCCTGTCCTTGTCCATCTGGTCATGCTTCCGACCTGGACTCAGGTTTAAATAGATTCTGGACTCATGCCCACATGCATTTATTTAATTATTACTATTTGTACTCTTAATATGTCCCCCTGGCACAGCCAGAAGAGGACTGGTCACCCTTCTCAGCCTGGGTCCTCTCTAGGTTTCTTCCAAAATTTCGGCCTTCTTAGGGGGTTTTTCCTAGCCACTGAAATTCAACACTATTGTTTGCTCCTTGGGGTTTAAGGCTGGGTTTTTTGTAAAAGCACTTTGTGACAACTGCTTTTCATGGCCATGAACTTCAATTGGAGCAGAGCCACTTAAATATGGTTTGAAGCCACGACAAATTCTCTCATTTGACTGAATCACAAATGGTAAATTTAAATGTTGTTCAGTTTGATATTTTATAATATTATTGTACGGTGACATTGGTTTTAGGTTGGAAAAATCTAAAACTGAAATATGTTGGTTGCATAAGTATTCAACCCCTGTGCTGTACTATACCCCCCCCCCACCCCCACCCCCACCACCCTAAGAAAAGAAAAAGCACTTAACTTTGATTTCTCTGGCACTGACTTTGCCAACTAATGGCTTTGATGAAAGAAAGTGTACTTACTATGATTGTCAGATGTTGGTTTTCCAAGACACCTTAAGAGGAATGCACTTATTGTAATTCGCTCTGGATAAGAGCGTCTGCTAAATGACTAAAATGTAAAAATGTCTACAGGCCTCCACATGTGAACCATTGAAGTCACTGTAAGATTTTCTGGATAAAAATACATAGATTTGGAAAATGGTATGAATTTATACCCAAATATTTAGGTATCCCAGTGAGCACAGTTGGATCAATAATCAGGAAGTGGAAACTGCATCACAGCACCCAGGTGGTGCCAGGAAAACGAAACGCAATGCTCAAACAAGGAGCCTTGTGAGAGAAGCCACAGAGAGACCAACTATTACTTTGAGGTGGTGACAGAGCATAGCGGCTGGAAGCTCTGTATAAAAATGCAGCGTGGCAATAAAGGGTGTCAAAAAAGAAGCAGTTACTCAAAATCTACAATCTAAAGGGAAAAGAGTGACCAATATGTGGGAAAAGGTGTGAAAAGGATGTGTGGTCAGATAGGACAGAGCTTTTTGGACAAAACCCCAAACACCCACCTAACATCCTATATATAAAAAAAAAGATGGCACCCGACAAAGGACAATGTCATCTCACTGGCCTGGGTCATTGATCTTTAGACCATAAGGAATAGTGCCCCAGACAGGGCCTTCAACACCACTTCAACACCCATCAGGGAGACCAACAGAACGGCCCTAACTTCAAATATTTATTTTCAACCAGAAAGACATCTTTTTAACATTCTTTGCTCAGTGGGATATTACCAATGAAAACCCTATTATTACCATTCCTACAGCCACCGCCAGCTATGCTAATCATCTACAACCATAAATACTTGAGACATAGCGGGCACAGACATATTTATTTCAGTAAAATGTCCTTTTCTAGTTACCAACAAAAGACCCAAGCAAACAAGTAGGAAGAGAGCTAAAACAAACAATGAATTGTCTTTGAAACTCACTATCATTGGCTTATGCTTTCAAGCAATCAGTCAGCACCTAGCTCAGAGCCATGAGAATGGGGTATGCGTGACTCCACTGTGATGTCTATGTATTTGTGCGTGTGTATGAGCTGATGTGCATGCTTGTGTACCGTGTGTGTGTGTGTGTGTGTGTGAGAGGGGTCTGTCTGCGCCTTGTTTCCTACAGCACGCAGTGGCGTGTCAGAAGACTATGATGGTGCGCTCTTCCGAACACTCACGTGGCATTACATCATTGAATGAGGATGCCCTTTTGTGTGAGTGACAGGGAGGTGTGTGTGTGAGACAGGGGAGTCTGGTTATAATTGAAATGTCTAAGAAGAAGACTGGCCTGCTGAAGGTCTGTTAGTCTCAGCTCCTCTTCTCTCGCACGATATCCTTTCTATAACCCACCCAGAGAAGTCTTTAGAAAGGAACCTTCTCCTTTATTCCTCTCCTATTTTTTCTCATCACCTCCATCTCTCATCATCACCTCCATCTCTCTTCACCTCCTTCATCTCTCCTCATCACCTCCATCTCTCATCATCACCTCCATCTCTCTTCACCTCCTTCATCTCTCCTTATCACCTCCATCTCTCCGCATCACCACTCCTTTATCTCTCTTCTTCATCTCCATCTCTACTCCTTTCTTTTCTTGACACATGAGATAGCACCTCAACACCATAGTACATCATAACACATCACCTCAACACAACAGCAAATCGTGACACAAGATCTCAACATTACAGCACGTCATGATACATCATCTTAACATGACAGCACATTGTAACACTGCACCTCAACACTACAGCCCATCATGAAACAGCACCTCAACACCATAGCACATCATGACACAGCACCTCAACACTACAGCACATTGTGATATAGCACCTCAACACCACTGCCCATCATTACACAGCACCTCAACACTACAGCACACTGTGACATAGCACCTCAACACCACAGAGCGTCATGACACAGCACCTCAACACAACAGCACACTGTGACATAGCACCTCAACACCACTGCCCATTATGACACAGCACCTCAACACTACAGCACACTGTGACATAGCACCTCAACACCACTGCCCATCATGACACAGCACCTCAACACTACAGCACACTGTGACATAGCACCTCAACACCACGGCCCATGACACAGCACCTCAACACTACAGCACACTGTGACATAGCACCTCAACACCACTGCCCATCATGACATAGCACCTCAACACCAATGCCCATCATGACACAGCACCTCAACACCACAGCGCGTCATGACACAGCACCTCAACACAACAGCACATCGTGACACAGCACCTCAACACTGCCCATTATGACACAGCACCTCAACACTACAGCACATTGTGACACATCACCTCAACATGGACCATAACACAGGGTAAAATAACAGTCATAATGAAGTTGTTTCATGACAGCTGGGTAGCTTTGATCATCTTAATTTCTGAGTTATAGTTCATATCAGAGTTTGATTATTTATTATGCTTTAATTTGGTCCAGTTTGTTTCACACTGCCAAATGTCAAACGAACAAAAGTCCTAAACAAAACCACGTGTTCACGTCTGTCATTTGTTCAGTGGAGAAAAATCCTCTTATGAAATAATCTAAGAGTATCTAGAAGCACTCTTGAGTGTTCCAAATTTCATATTACTACTTTCCAGTACAAACCAACAAGATAACCACGCTTATCTGCAATATTTGTCCAAAACACAGTGTGTGTGGTGTTCCAACTCTGTGAGGTGATGTGTCCGTACCTCTCATTCAAACGGGCACGTGTGATGTGTGCACCTAGCGTGTCATGTGTTCATGTGTATGCCTGTTTGCGTGGCGTGTGTATGTCTGAGGGGTGGTCCTAGCCTCAGCCCAGTCTTGGCACAGCCAGTCAGGGGTAATTGTAACCAGGCCTTCTCAGGGTTGGTTCCCTGAGTTACTACTGTTCGCCTGTGATTTACAAGACTGTGTGAGATATGGAAACCTCTCACGCAACTCCAGATATGGACTGAGTGAAAGCACATTTAGCAATGGCCCCTCACACACACACACACATACACATCATTATACACACTCACAAACACACACACACAGACAGCCACACACCTCACAAACACATCCACTCTTTCGCTCTTTGGGGAGGATTTGGGAGAAGCATGTTATTCCTCCATTTGTTTACTGTGTTTTCATCTCTCCATCTTGTCATCTTCTGGTGGTGAGTGTCCTGCTAGGGGCCATAATAGGAAGAGCCTGCTGACAATAATGCATCCCAAACAGAACCCTACTCTACCTCTAGTGCCCTCCATTTGACCAGGCCCATGCTGACAATAATGCATCCCAAACAGAACCCTACTCTACCTCTAGTGCCCTCCATTTGACCAGGCCCATGCTGACAATAATGCATCCCAAACAGAACCCTATTCCACCTCTAGTGCCCTCCATTTGACCAGGCCCATGCTGACAATACTGCATCCCAAAACAGAACACTATTCCAATTCTAGTGCCCTCCATTTGACCAGGCCCATGCTGACAATACTGCATCCCAAAACAGAACACTATTCCAATTCTAGTGCCCTCCATTTGACCAGGCCCATGCTGACAATAATGCATCCCAAACAGAACCCTATTCCACCTCTAGTGCCCTCCATTTGACCAGGCCCATGCTGACAATAATGCATCCCAAACAGAACCCTATTCTAATTCTAGTGCCCTCCATTTGACCAGGCCCATCCTGACAAAAATGCATCCCAAACAGAAACCTATTCTACCTCTAGTGCCCCCCATTTGACCAGGCCCATGCTGACAATAATGCATCCCAAACAGAACCCTATTCCACCTCTAGTGCCCCCTGTTTGACCAGGCCCATGCTCAGAGTAGAGGGGCGCCTCCTCGTGACCCACTCTAACAGCAGAAATAAAAGGTCAGGGACATTTTTATTTGGGAGCTACTGTAGCGACAGCAATACTTTTAAAGATATATATGTATACGTTTTCATGGAAATGTATCTGCTGAACATGTAGAGCTGCTGAATGTTTTCTGACCGTGAAATAACATATATGTTGTTGAAGTCATGACTTGGTTGTTGTGCTTTACAACAGGTTGTTTATTCGTGTCACCACACTAACCCTGCTTTATGAAACAGACAGACTAAATGTATTTCCTCAGGCCTGCAGACAGGCTTCTCAAATGTTTTCCCCCAGAGGATTCTATCTAACCTCAGATCAGTCCACACACACGTTCACACAGCTTCCCGTTTCTTAGGCAGGCTTGACATGCCAGGTCTTAAAACTGTTAATGAAACACTTCAAGGGTGTAATCTCTGACCCCAACAGACCCTCACACGTTTTCAGCCAGGGGATGCAGGAACGGGGAGGGGGGAGAATGTAAGGGACGGGTTGGTTGAGGGAGTGGGGGAGTGTCAAGAAATAGCGTATCTTATTTTGAGGGGGGATGAGAGATGGAGACAGGTCTTTTACTCAATCAGTAGTGAAGAACACAAATACAAAATCTCACACACACACAGGCCCCACCATACAACCACTCATACAGTCATACAGTCTGGTGAAAAATGCTTCAAACCCTTGACAAAGAGGAGTGGTAAAGTGTATACAGTATGAAATAAATCATACTAAACGGCCAAACTAGTTCAATAGGAATCCAGAATTGAGCTCATCAATCACACCTATATTTCTAAACAGAATGTGAGAGATGACTCAAATCCACATCTAAATACCAGTGTGATTTGGGCTGTGGGTGTCTTTGTGGGTGAATGTAAAATATGTTTGGTTGTCAGTCATTTGACTTCTGAGGTGTGTGTGTATGTGTGTTCTAGGGATTCTGAAACATAAACAGAAAACACTGGGGAGTATAAACTTGTCAAAACATAGTTATTGATTTCTTACCGGGCAGACAACACATCCTGTGGAAAGAAGCAGAAAAAAACGGCTGAACTCCTCAGAATACAGGACAGAGACAGTTCACATTCTTAACACAACATGTCACAAACCAGTGTTTTTACACATTCTGTGTTTCAGCTGTGAAAAACAGTCATTTTCTGCCTCTCCTCCGCTGTGACTCTCTTTGAAATAATGTGTTCCTGTAAAGAGGCTTGATGACTTCCCTCAGGCACGGTGTGAACCTGTCATAAAACACACTGGTTTTGCTCTGGCCCCACACACATTTGCATGAATGCAAACACACCCACCCACACACGCACACACAAACCCACCCACACACACACACAGACTCACACGCACACCCACACACACACACACATGGAAGCAAACATAGACAGACAGATGCTGTGTTTTGCTGCTGAGAAAGGGAACTGACTAGCGGGAAATAATAGAAAAACTACTGCAAAACATATAAAAGAATGACTTAAAAACTACTATAACAAATGTAATAGATTTAATAGAATTTAATAGAATTAAATCTACTGTAAAAAAAATAGAAGTGATCTAGCACAATAAACTGACATAATTTTCTCTAGAGAGAGACAGTCCAATGTCTCGTAATCACTGTTCAGCTGTCTTTCTGTTGTCTGGAAATTCAGAGGGGTTGGTCTCTGTGTTCTTCACCTCTGCTGACTCTTTCCAATAGTTCCCTATTGGTTCGCTGGCATAAAGAGGTTGGTCCTGAACACAGCAAAACACACGGTCAAACACCTAATCCCCAAGACGAAAGACACTATATTACACATGATGTTAGTGTTCTCAAAAATCACTGTTGCTTAGTTTATGCAACAAATGTGGGTTATAGCACAGCCCTTATGTAACTATACAGTGTAGAATACAGTTACACTTTTAATAATTATTCTCTCGCTGGCCATCTTCAGCTTGACGGGGTTGCTTGAAATCTCTTCCTTCACTCAGGACATAAAGAAAACTAACGAAAGTGGCATTTCAGTCATAAATTCGTTTTTGGCAAACTGACAAGAATCTCAGTTTGATTTCCCACCTGTTTAGTTCCATGTCATGGAGAAGTCTGTCTTGATGGATGTCAGCGATCTCCTGTTTAGTCTGCTGGCACATCCTATAGGGATGGAGATGGAGTAGAGCGTAGCTGTAAGAAATACAGTTTTTATTTTCAGTACATTTGCACACATTTCCCAAAAAAAAAATCCTTTGTCATCCTGAGGTATTTTGAGTAGATGAAATGCTAAATTTAGCTGAAAATGAGAAAAAAGTGAAGGGGTCTCAATAAATTGCAATGCATTAAAGCAATTTTTCTGTGCAGCAAGTGTTCATTTGTTCATTTGAACGAACATACAAAATATTGGAGTAAACACAAATAAACGTAAACAGAATTATTTTAATTTGTTTGTGTGGCCTTTAGAATGCAGAACCGAATGATGAATTGTTACATCTTAAAAGTTGCTGTGGGACAGCTGACTGTTCAGGGCTGTTGAGATGTCTGAGACTGCACTGATGAGGTAGAACAGAGCAGAAATGCTTTATTAAAACATTTTCATTGTTCAGGGCTTTTGAGATGTCTGAGACTGCACTGATAAGGTGGAAGAGAGCAGAAATGCTTCATTAAATGTTTCACGGTTCAGGGCAGTTGAAATGTCTGAGATTGCACTGATAAGGTAGAACAGAGCAGAAATGCTTCATTAAAATGTTTTCATTGTTCAGGGCTGTTGAGATGTCTGAGACTGCACTGATAAGGTAGAACAGAGCAGAAATGCTTCATTAAATGTTTCACTGTTCAGGGCTGTTGAGATTTCTGAGACTGCACTGATAAGGTAGAACAGAGCAGAAATGCTTCATTAAAATGTTTCATTGTTCAGGGCAGTTGACATTTCTGAGACTGCACTGATAAGGTAGAACAGAGCAGAAATGCTTCATTAAAATGTTTCATTGTTCAGGGCTGTTGAGATTTCTGAGACTGCACTGATAAGGTAGAACAGACCAGAAATGCTTCATTAAATGTTTTCATTGTTCAGGGCAGTTGACATTTTTGAGACTGCACTGATAAGGTAGAACAGAGCAGAAATGCTTCATTAAAATGTTTCATTGTTCAGGGCTGTTGACATTTCTGAGACTGCACTGATAAGGTAGAACAGAGCAGAAATGCTTCATTAAAATGTTTCATTGTTCAGGGCTGTTGAGATTTCTGAGACTGCACTGATAAGGTAGAACAGAGCAGAAATGCTTCATTAAAATGTTTTCATTGTTCAGGGCAGTTGACATTTTTGAGACTGCACTGATAAGGTAGAACAGAGCAGAAATGCTTCATTAAAATGTTTCATTGTTCAGGGCTGTTGAAATGTCTTAGACAGCACTGATAAGGTAGAACAGAGCAGAAATGCTTCATTAAAACGTTTTCATTGTGTAAAACTGCGGTAAGACAGCTTATTGAAGGAGCAATGCATTTAGGGTTATTTTGCAATATAAAGTGGCTGGTGTCCAATATCCAATATCAAACCATGTCTCACAAAATGAAGATAAGATCTACAGACAAGGTTATGGTTTCTTCCATGGTGTCCAGTGATTTAGGACCTGGGGCAGCAAAGAATCCCCCAAAAACATCATGATACCACCACCGTAAGAGGTTCTTACTGTGGAATTCAATACCTGGTCTTGACCCCCGTTCATTACGGCTCCCATCTCATAGCCTCAAGTGTACCAAACCAGATGGAACCACCTGTTGTCCTATGGACAGTGTCCAAAATCGGCAGGGCTACTTTTTCACAGCGCTGTAGGTGTGCTTGTTTTGCATGGGTCTCTTACATGTTGTATTGCTGTTTTTGTCTGCGAATCCCCTCTTCTACATCAGTCACCATGTCTTGGTAGGTGGGTTGGGATGGAGTATCACACGGTCAAGGAATACCACTACTGTCCCTTTTTCATTACTAATTATTTCAATCTAACCTCTGTTAGACTAAGTTCCATTTCATTTACGTTCGACACAACTGCCATTATCATATCATTATTCTACCTATCAGGTTCCCTACATACGTAAACTATGATATAACAGATTTTAACATTCAGAATTTTTGCTTTTTCATTTTTCTCTGAACCTCCTAACAATTCAGTATGAAAAGCCGACTGACTTTTACAATTACTGCAGGGGGTAGGAATATTTTCGACCCACTGGTCTTCTGAACAACTGAATATTTTGACGAACAAATGTGACGTTAACAGAACTCTTACAATATCCACCTGGCACAGCTCCCAAGACTTGCATCCAGGAGCCTGGTTCCTTTCTAGGTTTCATCCTTGGTTCCTACCTCTCCATGGACTCCTAGCCACTGTGCTTCAACATCTTCTCGCTTTCTCTTTGGGGGGCTATTATGTCAGGTATCCCTACAAGCACTTTGTGAAAATTGCACATGTAAAAAAGGCTTTATAAAATAAACGTGATTGATTGTGAGTAGAAGCAGATGAGATCAGTTTACTTTGAACTGCATTCCCCGTACCCCAGCCCCTAGCCCTCCACTTCTCCCCTTTGTCTCCTGTGCCAGGGTCATTAAGTGGTCCATTAACTCCACTCCAGTCCAGTACAGTACACATAATCCATGCATGTTTTATTGGCATGTTTATGAGGATGTTTTTTACATGTTGTTCTCAGCATGAATACAGTCAACTAGCTGTGTGCAAGAATGCTGGAGTGTGTCTGTCTGTTCAAGTGTGTTCATTATGTGTGTGCATATGTGTGTGTGTGTGTGTGTGTGTGTGTTTGTGTGGATGGGTGTAGTCAATATCAATGTGGGTGTTTGCGCCGGTGCCTTTATGCGTTCGTGTGGGTGTATACATGATTGTAGTGTGTGAGCGTGTGTGTAAGGATATGGCAGGTTGGTGATCTCACTCCATGTAATCGTGTGTGTATGTGACCCAGTGGGACTAGGGATGCCGTAGAGCTGAATGTAGCGAGACACCAGAGGACTCTGACCACACAGCTTGAAAGGGACATGTTGGAGCTGGAACAAATCACACATGACTGAAACACTGCACACATAATCAGAAAACACATGAACTTTGGACTTGCTCCCATGTAGCGGGACTAGAACACATTAGACAAGACAAAAACACTGCACACACAATCATAAATGATGCGAGTGTATGTGTTACCTCTCTCTCACAGTTCATCCTGGAGTCAGCACTGGTGATGCGTTCGCTCTTCTGCTTCTCTGGGAGGCTGAGACTGAGTTTGCTGGCACTAGACACCAGCACTTCAAAGTTCATCTCCTGGTCTGGCAAACACATACACACAAAACTGTAATAATAACTAGCCTAGTATCAAACCTAACCATAAACTAAGCCTTATTTTAACCCAAAACCTAACTCTTAACCCTAAACCTAACTCAAATAGAAAATGGCATCACCTGTCACGTGATGCCAAACCCCTAAGCTGGAAATCCCCTTTTTCTTCTTCAGGTTTTACTGTCTTTGTGGGAGCATGTATGCATAAACCTGGATAACACATACACACCTACTCTAACTCAGCTGTTTTATGGGTTTCCGGCGTTTGTTCAGTTAAATTGTAAAAGCCACAGATGAAGGAGAGGTTTGTAACCCTAAAACTCCAAAAACACTGCCTGCCAGCTCCAGCTCCCTATCTCAATCTGTCTCTCTCTCTCTTACCCTTAAGTCCATTAAAGTAGAGTGTGTTTGTCTAAGCAAGAAAGGCAGTGTTTCCAGCTCCAGCGAGCAGACCTGATCCCCAGCAGCTGTTGCTTTATTAAAGTGGATCAGAGTTTTCCCTAGACACAGCCCGCATCCCAAATTGCACCCTATTCCCTAAATAGAGAACTACTTTTAACCACAGAGTTACAGGCCCTGGTCAAAAGTAGAGCACTATATATGGGGTAGTGTTTCATTTGAGACGACCCCAGAGAGAGACACAGCGCCTGTTCACATTCTGCCCCAGCCACTAACTAAACCCATTACAGCAGTACACAACTCACACGTCTACCTGGATGGTCCTGTTTCCACCTCACTAAGCCTTTCCCTGAAACAGGTTCCCCTGAAACACCTTACACCCTGACTTCGGATCTGCGACCACCCCGAAACCACTGTCACTCTGCGTCGTGTTACTGTGGCTAAGAGACGCTTAAAAGAGCTTGTCTGCAGTGGGGCAGTCTGGGTGTGTGAGAGTGGGGGTGACAGAGGGGCGTCTCCGTGCTGCTGTGTCCCCTCCACGGCTACTGTTCCAGAGGGTTCTATCCCCGTTACAGGAAACGGTTATTTCAAGGTGAGTCACGTTACATCTTCAATCAACTTCCTGTTACTTGAGTTACACCTCTTAAGTCATAACGTTGTTCTGTAACCAGGCACCTTCATTGGATTTCTAACCGAATCCTCAAATATGGAGTTGGATCTCTTGTGATATTTTGTGTGCGGGTGCATGTATGTGTCTGTTAGCCGGTCTGTTATTTATAGCGCATGGCTAATGTTGTTGGCTCCATCCCTTATCAAAGCTCACCACCAATTTGGATGGAATTTAGAAAGCAAGAGCTAGAACTAAACAGTCCAAAACTGGGCTAAGAATAAGTGACCTTAAACATCAACCGCCCATACAGAGTAAGCCTGCTCATATCGCAAGAAAACAGGGTGAAGCAAAAACACACACACTGCCATCGCACTTCTCTCTAAAAGCATTCCTGGAAGAAGGCGCATCCGCGTGTTTGTGTGCGCGTGTGTGTGTGTCTGTGCGTACGTTTGTGTGAGGTGTCTGTGTGGAGAAAGATGTCACAGAGTAGCTATATAGTGAAAACTAGCCTCATGTTGATATGTCCTAAAGTTGTCTTTTAAATTAGGAAATTAAAGCTGCTTCTTTGACAGTGCCGTGCATTATAGATAGAGAAGACCTGAGGGTCACCTATGAGACCTGAGGCAGCTGATTCTGATTCTCAGGCAGCTGATTCTGGATCATCTGGAGTTGAGATGGGAGCCTTATTGAGTTACCTGTCAGCAGTGCAGAGCAGCAGGCATGTTGAGAAGTTAACAGAGCATGCACAAGCTTCTCACAATACACAGTGGATATGAATGACCTGATCCTAACCACGTTACATCCTGTAGACGGTGTACACATTTGGGCTGCCGGAGGACTTTCTGGACCCTCCGGACAACCACGGCCTGGCTGGTGAGAACAGGCACAGGACAATATACACCTGTTTCTGTCAACTACTGTTGTTTCTCTGCCCTGAAAAACATGCCAGGCCGGGCTTTCACAAACACAGTTTGAGGAGACCATCGAGGAGAGAGAAAGGCTAACTCACGGGCAAGTGGAGCAGCTGGAGAAAGAACAAAGCAGCCGATGACCCAGAGAGTCATCTTAACAGAAAAACGTGTTTATTGCTCCAATTATTATGCACTGCTGAAACACGTCCTTTTAAGGCCTTGGGACCCAACCTATGTGGACAGTTAATTACTTGATCTTTGAGCCTCCATTCATGTAAGCCCAGTAGTTTACTCTGTCAGCAGTGGCTCAGTGATTTGTGTTTTTTTGTTTGTACAAAAGAGCTATAATGTTTAATTGGCAGGAGTTAAACCCCGACAATGTTTGTTCATTTGTTCAGGTGAAGAACACTTGTTCGCCACAGTGTTGTTGGTGCCTTATTTAAAACAAAGAAACTAAATCCTATATAAAGCAAAAAGACAAAGATTCTCAATCTTTGTTTTTGGCAGGTTTTTATTTTCCACTCGTCCCGTTGTTTTTGGTTTAGTACAGTTGTGTATTTCCCCCCAACCATTTACAATGAATAAAATACCAAAACAGAGCCCTGTGAGACAGTTTGTGACTGTGGCAGGGTTGGATTTGTTATTGTCAAATAACAAATTAATGTCTGTCAGTAAGATCCCTGGAACAGAGAGTCCAAATAAGTTATTTAATTAACATGTCTGATGATTATTTCTTAATTCACTTTGTCAAATTATGTTCTGCCACCCACAAGTAATTTGTTACTCTTAACGGGGCTGTCTGTGCTGTTCTGCACATTTCAAACACAGGTTCAACCACCTTTGAAAAAAGATCAGGTTGGAAATTGATCTGTAATTCTTAGAGTTTTGGGTTGTTTTCGGGGGAATCGGGCATAGCACCTGACCAAACAGTCATTTACAGTATGATGCTGGTTGTCGTTGGACTGAAGTTAGATACTGTGAGTGCATTAGAAACAGGTCCAGTGAGTTCTTTGGTGAACTAATGTGTGTAGGACATAAAACGTATTCTTAGGTACCCTTCACTATTTGACAAGAGAGTTGTATAGTATGGCTACTATACAGTGTGCATGCACAACTTGGTTTGCTTTCTCCAATATTCTCTCCAGTATCAGCTTACATAGAAACTAGACTGCTTTTAAACAATGGTGCAGAGCGTTTCGAAGGCAAACTTCTCTTGAATATTGACCATCTCCATGGTGAGCACCTCTGAGTGGAACAAAAAGTGTGTACAGTCTCTGATTATATTGTCTTAACTGCTATTTAAAATAAGGCAGAAGATGTAGGGAGTAACTGAACATCAAATAATGCTTCTGCAAATGAGCAGGGGGATTGATTTTAGGTTCCAGAAGCATCTCAGTCTATTTTTATGTCTGGCATTGGAATGGGGGCTGCCGTCAAGGGGACCTTGCGGTCAGCTAAGCCCAAGCAATAAACTGTGGTCAGACCATTCATTCCCACTCGAGAAGGGAAGAATCAACGCAAAATGTGACCCCGATTATGTATGGGAACATGTTGATGATGAAATTATTCAGTGTGTATGTTAAAATCACACAAGGAGAACAGAAGCAAATTAACCCAGCTGGGTTATTCTGCAAAGTCATATAAAATAGTCATTTTGTTTAGGGCGGCATAGACCACAATAAAAAACAGATTTTCAAGCAGTAGTGAAAACTAAACATTCAAATGAGGCACAGTTTTGGATTAACATTTGCTTCACTTTTAGATCTGAACAACAAATAATTACAATCCACCCGGTTCTAGCGGCGTTTTGTGTCATGTGAATAGTTATGACGTTGCACTGGAATTTTAGGGTAAGTGGCACACTGTTCAACTAAAGAACTGTAAACATCTATAATCAATGACGATGTGACCAGGTTTCACATGATTTCCCCTAACCCTATCTTAATCTGGAGTTACAACTGACCGACAGAATTTCTGATGACCTACAAATTCTGTAGAATTCCAAGAGTCCCCAAATTTTTTACGAACAATGAGCTGTGGATTTCTTTAAAAAGGTAGGGTTTATAGACAATTCTATTTTTTAAATGGGCAGGGACCATGCTGTCCTTGCTTCAAAAGGAATCTTGTTCCACAATTTGGGTGCCAAGAAAGAGAAGAGAGCACTGAGTGGGCTAAGGGGAGCTTGCCTCTTGTAGGGGCAGGATGAACAAGAGACCAAAGATGGCCTGAGAAAGGGACACAGTGGTGTTGTCTACCATGATAGAGAGGTCTTGGAGTGGACAGACCTTTGTTGAAAGGAAGAACAACTCCATTTTGTTGTGGTTCAGCTTGGGGTGGTGAGCCAACATCCAAGCAGAGATGTCAACCAGTAGAGCCAATAAGCTAAGTA
Source organism: Esox lucius (assembly GCF_011004845.1). Classification (NCBI taxonomy): domain Eukaryota; kingdom Metazoa; phylum Chordata; class Actinopteri; order Esociformes; family Esocidae; genus Esox; species Esox lucius. The sequence continues at coordinate 27,411,785 of NC_047570.1, read as the reverse complement.
AATGAGGTGTGGGTTATCAACCTTCTTTTTCCATGTGGTTGACAAATTCATCCATAGGGAGGGAAAATGAGGGGTTAGGGTTCAGAATTGGTGTAATCGGAAGATGCTTAAAATTTTAGTGATAGAAAGTAGGTTTATCAGCTGATAGAAAGGAATAGAAGGTAGAGAGAAGGCAATTGGAGAGTAGATTGGAAGAGTTACATTGTATATTACTGACCCCATGTTAATGGTCAAGCATTGTGGTGGTAGGGTGACACTTTAAAATGCTTTGCCATGAATTCAGTAATATGATTTCTGAAGGAGGATGGCAGGTCACCCATATATGAGATGAAGCTTAAGTGCATCTGGGTCATGTAGCAAGATAATATTCTAAAAACACAAGCAAGTCCACATAGGAATAGCTGAAACGCAAAAATATAATATTTTACAATCACCTAGAATATCAGAGCTCAACTAATTGAGATGTTGCCAGACCTTTTATAGAGTAGTTCAATAACCCAAGCGGTTTCTGAGTTAAAGCAGATCGGCAACAAAAAGTGACCAAAACACCTCAATGGTAATGTAAGAGACAGATCAAGAGTAGCACTGGGTCCAACCTTTGCAGCTAAAGGTGGCACCAGGTTATTGTGTGCAAATGTGCTATTCACGCACTCACTTTATTTAATATAAATGTTTTAGTTGAAGATTTGACTGAATATTTAGAAAATCAGAAATTCCTTGTGGGCCATGGACCAAAAATATCACACTATATATTCATATGAAATATTGTTCCATTTGGGGCATACACTACACGGTTTAGTCGAGACGTGTTCCACTCGGAGTCAGACATCTATCCTAGAAAGAAGCAGGCTATGTTTGGGGTTTGGTTAAAGATTTGCCCTATCAAAGCTATTCTAGTGCCCTACAAAAGCTAATCAAAATCACCAACCCATAGCCATGTCCAATCCCACTCTGTTTGTTTCTGTAACCTTTTTGTAAAGCGACTTTGAGTCCATGAAGAGCACGATATAAATGAAATAATTAGTAATAATTAGTGTGTTCCTACTTGCGTAGCGTTACTGTATTTCTAGCTAACCATCTCAATCACCCGGCCCACTCAGGCTCTACTTGCCCTGGCAGCTTCAACAATGAGCCAAGTCGTTTAGCAGAAAAGTTTAGGTTTTAAAGACCAATGTTTGACCCACAGGCTGAACCTAGCACAGGGACTGCGCAAAGAGAAAGGCAGAGGAAAGCAAAAGAGGAGAAGAACTGTACTGAAAAGGAATGGGAAGGGACAGAGACATCAAGAGATAGAGGGAAGAGACGAAGAGGGACACAAAAACAGGATAAGAAAGGGAGAGTGGGGGAAGAGAGGCAGGCAGTAAGCTAAAGAAATTGAGAGAGGTAAAGAAGTTAAAGAGTTTTACTCACGCAGGTCTGTCATGCCTGCGGCCAGTGTACTTCCTGCACTGTTCTGCTGTAAAGACCAGCTAAGCAAAGGTAAGCAGAGACAAAACAACAGCGCAGAGACACAGAAGTGCAGTGCTGAGTTGATTATTTACAGAAGGCCATTTAAACACGACAACACTTAGTCTTAAACACACTGCAATCCATGTGCACGCTGTCACAGTGGCTTCGGAACATATTCAGGCCCCTTCACTTTCTCCACATTGTGTCATTTTGTTGCCATCATACTCAATAATACCCAATACTGACAAAGTGAAATCACATTTTAATAGATATGTATTGATTTAAAAAGAAATATAAAAAAAACTGAAATACTAATACTAAAATACTAAAAAATAATAAAATAGAAAATAATTATTCATACCCTTTATTCAGTAATTTATAGAAGGCCTTTGGCAGCAATCACAACTCCGAAGTGTCCTGGGGTCACAAATTTGTTTGCGGTACAACACAGGCGCAGAGTCAAAATGGAGGGTGTAATCCATGTTTTAATCAACAAAAAGTGAAGACAAAAACAATCGCCGCTGTCTTTCCATGGGGTATCCAAAGGAGAGCCAAAACCCAAATGAACCTCACCGGGTGTGGCTACACAGGGAACATAAATAGGGTCCCCAATTGGAGGCAGCGATCAACACCTGCCTCCGACTGGGGAGACCAAAAGGATCGGAGGTGGCTAGAGGTACCACCTTCCGTCCTGTCCTGACTATGGCCCTAGCCCAGTGCAGAGATGGCTAGGGACGTCCTTCAGACGGCAAGTCAAGTCGTTTACTTAGGAGTGGCTAGGCAGTTTGAGTGTGAATAAAGCAGTGAATTTGGCAGCTTTGTGTTTGTTTTAGTCATTACAATTATAATTATGTAGGCCATACTTTTTACAAATAATATTTAATATATTTACAAACATATTCACTAAATTCTGTTCTTTCAATGCTTTTTGGATGATATTAGATGCATAACTTATTTATAAATTGACAGTTTCGGGTGCACGAGTAGGAAAAAATCAACGCATGCAACACACCAAATGCGATACATCCACAGAGGGTATGCATAGTGCTATACTTCTTTGCATTATAACACACTTGTTCATTGGAATCTGCAATGGCGCATTTGGTCTGGCCATGGCTATGTTTGTCGGAACCACACTTGCTGAATTCTGTTGCAGAGGAATACCCAGGACTATCCAAAGCAGCGATGTACGGTGGATATAAAAAATCTACACACCCCTGTTAAAATGCCAGGTTCTTGTGATGTAAAAGAATGAGACAAAGATAAATCATGTCAGAACTTTTTACACCTTTGATGTGACCTATAACGAACAATTCAATTAAAAAACTAACTGAAATCTTTGAGGGGGGAAAAATAAGCCCAGTCTTCACCAAGGATGCTTGTATTTGGTTTCAAAGTAATCAAGTGATCAATGATAGAACCCAGGTTATTGAAACTGATCTGATTAAGTCAGAATTACTTATTGTTAACAAAGGAGTTCCACAAGATCTCACGATACATGGCCCCATCCATCCTCCCCTCAATACAGTGCAGTCCTCCTGTCCCCTTTGCAGAAAAGCATCCCCAAAGAATGATGTTTCCACCTCCATGCTTCACAGTTGGGATGGTGTTCTTGGAGTTGTACTCATCCTTCTTCTTCCTCCAAACATGGGGAGTGGAGTTTAGACCAAAAAGCTCTATTTTTGCCTCATCAGACCACATGACCTTCTCCCATTCCTCCTCTGGATCATCCAGATGGTCATTGGCAAACTTCAGACGGGCCTGGACATGCGGTGGCTTGAGCAGGGGGACCTTGCGTGTGCTGCAGGATTTTAATCCATGACGGCGTAGTGTGTTACTAATGGTTTATCACTGTATATGCTTCAGCTCCTTTTTATTACACAAATTGCAGTCTGACTTCAAACAAATAGAAAATAAACATTTGGATGCAGTATATCTTTCAGCCCTGTGTTTTATCATTGGTGTGGATTTTTACACAGATCACTGTCTATTATATAAGTTAGTTGTCTGGGACTCCCTGACCTCTAGAAGGGCCAGAAAGTGGTTGATGTTTTTTATTAAGGCTGTCTGAGATACTTCCCAACAATTTAACCTCGACAATCAGATGGGAAAAGAAAAATCTAAAATGCTTTCAGGACTGGATGGGCTTGGAATCACCACAGCAAAGTCAGAATTGGGTAGTACTGCTTTTGAATACTACACCCCACACTCATGGAATGCCATTCGGATTTCCCTTGAAGTTTTAGTGCCTATAGGGACATTATATTTTCATGAATTATATTAACATTTTATTGTTAATTGTGATCCTTTTTTAGTATATATTTCCATTTTTATATATTTTATTGTGGTAAACAGGGCTCAGCTGTAAAAAATTTAATAAAAAAAAGACCTGGCTTTCTTTTGCATAAGAGACCTGTGTCTCAGCTGACTTCTCTGTATGAATAAAGGTTTAATAACAATATTTTATTAAAAATGAACAGTGACAGCACTGAAGAAATGACACTTTGCTACAATGTAAATAAGTGAGTGTACAGCTTGTATTACAGTGTAAATTTGCTCTCCCCTCAAAATAACTCAACCTACAGCCATTAATGTCTAAACCACTGGCAACAAAAGTGAGTACACCCCTTAGTGAAAATGTCCAAATGTGACGGGTGTACTCACTTTTGTGAGAAACTGTATATATATAAGAACGATATCAAAATATAATATAAAATGTATATCAGTTATAAATAAAGTCTGTAACTCAACAAAATGTAGGGATGTGAAGGGGTGTGAAGCCAAGGGCCACTTTTAACAGTTTCTATGGAGAGATGGGAGAACCTACCAGAAGGACAACTATTTAGCGAAGATTAATATTTCAGTGCTACAACAACCTGAAGTACAAGAAACCTGAAGCATAAGAAAACATTGGAGTGGCTTAGGAACAAGTCTGTTAATGTTCTTCAGTGTCCCAGCCAAAGCCTAGACTTGAACCCTACTGAACATCTGTGGTGACACCTGAAGATCACATTTCACCGACACTCCCCATCCAATCTGACAGAGCTTGAAAGGATCTACAAGAAAGAATGGGAGAAACTGCCCAAATCCAGGTGTGCAAAGCTGGTAGAGGCATAGCCAACAAGACACAAAACGGTTTTTACTGCCAAAGGCACTTCCAGCAAAGTACTGAATTAATGGTTTGAATACTTATGTTTATGGGATATTTCTGTTGTTTTATTTTTCTATGAATTGGCACACATTTCTAAAAAAAGTTTTATTTAATCAACAATAAATTAAGTATATAACACAAAAAAGGTGCAGAAAGTGAAGGGGTCTGAATCTCTTCTTAAGGCACTCTACATTGTCAAATGTTGAGATGCATGTTCTTTTTTTACATGTAAATAACCTTTTTATGGCAAAACAATAATTAAACTGAACCAGCATGTGAACACTTTCTGAAGGGACGACACATGAAGAGTCAAAACGTGCACATATACACGCAGAAAAACCACAACCACGGACAGAGCTTAATCAGACGTTTACGACCACCCATTGACTTGAGCAGATGAGTGGGAGCCAGGCTTGGCAGGCCAGAACCCCCCCTCACACAGGTGCCCACGTCATTAGAGACCATTTAAACTGTCTGAAGGGGTGCCTTGAAGCAGAGGCCAGCTATGTGTGGCGATAAACTGTGGACCTAAATAACAAACACAGAAAGTGAAAGAGTTATTGACCCCAGAGGGAGATGAGTACCTGGAAGAGGTAATGTCTTCTGGTTCTAGAGTCACGTAAAGGTCCCACCATCTCCCTTCTTTCAGTATGTGGAGTCAGCCAGGGCTTTGATGTTTAGATCAGGGGATTGACCAATCCCCTAGTTTCTAACGATGAATCAAAAGCTACGAAACACACCTGGGTAATGATAGTGACATATACAATAACAGAGGAACCAGTGATCTTTAGATGTTTAGAATTTAGTGCAATAACCTCATCCCAGCTCTTCACTACAAAGTAAGGTTCTATAATAAACTGTCAAGTGACATATTTAGACAGCAGATTACACTTAAAACTAGATTAAAGTAGCATTTAAAAGTCAGGGAATCGTGGTGCTTTACATTTAAAGAGCACGCAAATATGGAAACTGCCTCACTGGAGCAAAACAGGAGACAATCAGCTATTCCTTTAAAGATTTGTGTCCCTCTCAGGCAGACCAACATGACAGACAGGAAGACCAAGAAGGACAAAAAGAAAACTACAGAATAAAACAGGGAGAGAAACCACAGGCTGTAATAGACAGGGAGTACAAGGGCCTGATGATGAAGAGGGGTAACCCCCCCCCCCCCCCCACCCCACCCCACCCCGCGCTGTCTGGCTCACTCCTCTCTGCTTCTCTCCCGCCCTTGTGTCCCTTGCTACCCCCCCTCCCCCGTGACAGCTGAGTGGCTGGCAGCTAATTGCTGTTGCGTGAGGTCAGAGAAGCATTTATCTGACTGGGCTAGGCTGCCCTGCTAGCCAGCTACAGACAGACAGACAGTCAGACTGTACAGACACACTGTACCGCTCAGACTACAGAGGAAAGACTGGCTGACTGAGATGTCCCAGACACACACTCACACACACATTTCTGGCACACACATTCTCTCTCGGCTTTCACACACATCCACACACCCACAGACTTCTCTGACACACACACCTACACACACGGCTCGTGCCTAGTAGTGGGATCACAGTAACTCTAAAGCCTTCTAAGGGAAAGGAATACCACTCACTGTTTCATCTCTAAACGCTTAATAACGTAAGTTTCTACTTTAAGTCCATCTCTTGTCTTTTCATACTCTTTTTGTTTTTATTTATTTAACCACACGTTCAGACAAGATCTGAACTAAGACCACTTGAGTTTAAATGAACTAAGAGTTTGTTGCTTATTCTGTGAGTTTGTAGACTGATTTGTGAATGAGTGTATGCAAGGTCAGGGTTTGATGAAGCTTCAGTTAAATCTCTTGATAACTGACTGAATGAATGTTGCTTATAGATAGAGGTGTTGGAGAAAGCGATATATATTGAATAGCAGATGATTGATTATATTCAGGAATTTGAACCTGCATCTTGACTGTGCTTATTTAAGGAAACACCTTGACGAAAAGGAGATTATTTAATCAGAAACAAAGCCTTAAATAAATAAGATTGCAGAGATCGATTAACAACACACTCTATGAAAACAGGAAATATTGCAATGATGATTTCTGCAAATTGATTACATACTAAAGATACAAAGGTGTTGAGTGAACAGGTCAGTGAGTATCCAGTAAGCCTTTGACTGGGCTGGGGACAGTTTGGTAAACCACTACACCCAGTGATTAAGAGGAAATGGCTACTAGAGTGAGGTGACAAACGTAAAGCAGATGTCCAGCGTTACATTCAACACTGCAGCAGAACTCCACAGTCCTCATCAAACGTGCTCCACGTGGGAATCATACTTGTGTCTAATTGGACATCCACTGGACACTACCAGCTGTAGTAATACCAGAAATCAAACACTAAAACCTCCCTCTCTTCCACAGCGCTGGCCCCCACCAAACCTCTGTTACAGCAGGAGATAGCCGGGAACAGAATGAACCAGATGAACACAGTCAGAAGCTCACTTAAATAAGACTGAAACACAGAGCACAAGGTCCGCTGCTGGATGACCGTCTCCTCTGCCTGAACAGCCAGGACAAATAGTGAGGATTCCCTAGACTGCTCTCATTCATAAAGGGAGACAAGGAGACAGCGGGCAACACCAGAGAAAGACTCCACACCAGCGCCTGGTCACTTTCTTCCCCTTTAACCCCCCCCACACACACACACCAGCCGACCTCAGCGCCCCACCACGGCAGTCCCCACCACTGGGAGAAGGACACACCCGGTCAGGGGTCCTCGGGTCGGAGGTCACAGGTCAGGGGCACCCAGCCCGGCTGGCTCCTAGCAAACAGCTCTAGGACGTCCCTCTCCCTCTGTTCTGTCTGCCTCAGCGGACAGCAGTATTTCAGCATGTCGTCCGTGGCGCCACACAGCAGTGCATTATAATGCCCAGATGGGTGACGGGGCCATGCAACCTGCCTGACGTGCCGTCGGGGCTGTACCTTCACATGGTCTTCCTGGTGGCCAGTGTGTGTTTGGCCTGCAGCGACCGCACGCCCGAACAGCTGGCCGCCATCATGAACTGTTCCAAGCACGAGCGTCATACGCGCAACTACGACTACATGGAGGGGGGAGACGTGCGCATTCGACAGCTCTTCAGCCGGACGCAGTGGTTCCTCACCGTTGACGACGACGGCAACATCAACGGGACACAAGACGCCACCAATTGTTACAGTAAGACAGATCTATACACTGTGTATCTATATGTATCCAACCCCACACACAGTTACAGTAAGACGTATCTACACAATGTATATCTATATGTATCTAACCCCACACACAGTTACAGTAAGACGTATCTACACAATGTATATCTATATGTATCTAACCCCACACACAGTTACAGTAAGACGTATCTACACAATGTATATCTATATGTATCTAACCCCGGCAAAAGTTAAAGACTGGTTAATACATACCAGAAACTATTGCAGTAGGCCTGATAAATATATTTAGATCCAGTTTATTGCTAAAGCAACACAGATTCTGCGTCGGGACGCATTACTTCTATGGGTTTAATTCAATCAAATGAAGTCATATTGCTCAGGCAGTAGTTTGTAAACAGAGATGCATACCACTTAGGCTGGTGCAGCAGGTTTGACTGAATCACAGTCTGTGTGATAGGATTCTTCTCCCACTAACAGGTGGCTCTGAGGAGTCTAGACTCAGCAGTAGAGTGACAGACTTCTATTTTCTACACACTGTATATTTTTGGGCAGCGTTAGAATCTAAGAGACGTCGAATTTTTTTTTACAGCTAACGTGTTTGACCAACGTCCACTGTAGTGACTCTCATAGCCTAAATGTCCATTAGCCCCTTTGTTGATTGGTTATGGTGATGCTTGTCTCATTACGCGCATTAAATCAATTCAAGCCGCGATTTAGTTTGATGTTCCATTGCTACCACTGAGCTGTTCATCTCAGTGGTAGCTGTAAAGTATCATGGTGATAGCAGTGAGAAACCATAAGCTCCCATAGCCAAGAACAAGTAAAACTTCCCACACCTGGCCATTTATCACCAAAACCCACCTCATGACATAAATGTGACTGCCACCTAGTGCCCTGGAAGAGTGACATCCCAAAACAACTAGGCTATACAATACATGAAATGGCTCCTACACCACGGACCCATAATTGTATATGGTGTGCACCTAACAATTACCCTTACACAGAAATATCAAAGGAGCCTTAAAATATATCATCATGTACATCCTCTTTTCTTCTGTATGTTAGGTTACTGCTATATAATCCAACTAAGTCTATATCATCAGTGCTTTCATGTAGCCTCCAATAGTTGACAGATCTTTGACACAGGTCTGTCCAATAGTCCCGTCTTGGTCTTCTAGTTACACTGACTGTACAAAACCCTTCTGGTCAGGGTAGGTCTCAACACACGCATTGTTGAGATCTTAATCACCCATGCGTAGTGGGAGGGGTCGTGAAACAGAGAGCCGGAGAAACAGCGGTACTGGAACAGAGAGATAGACAGAAGGGAAAGAAACAGAAATAAACCCGGAGAAAAAGAAAGCAACAAACAACAGGGGGACTGAAACACACATAGAGAGTAAAACGCAGAGCTCAGGGCACAGATGTGTGACTTATCTCCCTGCCTGAGTGAGCACGGCTGTTGGAACATGGTGAAAGCAACTAGCACTCTGGCCTCTGGGAATCCCTGGAACAGCCTGCTGTTATTGTCCAATGTTCCTTTGGCAGGGTAATAACACTGGTAATGGGTCATGTGTCGGTTACACTAGCCAAAACGACAACGGTAAAGCGAAGCGAGTGTGGTCTCTGGCACGGTCAACCATAACAGCATGTAAACAACAGACAGTAGTGAAGTAAACCAACGGCCGGGGACAGAGATGCAGACGGTCCGGAACAAATGAACTGGCGTGAATGAAACGACCAGCAGACGCGCGTCCACGTTCTGTGCATTCTGCCCGCGCCCGTGTTGCCCGGCATCACCAGCCGTGCCATCGCAGGCCCGAATGAAGGCCACGGTGATTCTGACACCTGGCTGGGGCATCCCGGCTGCAGATCCGGTGCGTCCACTGGGTTTGAAGGGCCTGTAGGGTGTACGTGAGGCTACTGAGGCCCATCAGAACAAGCAGTCGGCCCGTAGAACCCGCTTGTCCATCTGTCAAGGAAAAGGCTACACGGACACTTCTGGCCTGCAGAAAAACGGCTTGTTGTTGAAGTCATATGAGGGAGCGACTCAACCCGTATAGTCATCTGTCACTGGAATGCTATTGCTGTGAGCGGGGTAGCCTCGGCTGAGGGGGGGGGGGGGGGGGGGGGGGGGGGGAATGGGCGTTGCGTAACAGAATCTGACAAGGAAAAGAAGAGAAATGGATCCACCCAGATGGATCTGACAATGGCACGCAGGGAGACATGCCGGCACGCACCAGATACCTAGGCAGGCCGAGCCTTTGGAGAGTCATGGCACCGTTACGAGAGTAGGTTTGTTGTTGTTTCTGAGGGTGGACAGTGTTAATGATGCACCCCTGGATCTTCAGCATAACAAATGTCCATTATGAAGGGGGAAAAATGAAGGGAAATGAAATAGATGTGTATTGGTAAAATGATTTGTTACAATTATTTTAACATGCCTTTAACCTATATATGATAAATATTATTAGGTGTGCTATCATCACTAAGCATGGTCCTACTAGCCAGTCTGATGCCATATAGCATGAATTGGCTATCTGCATTTACCCTGTTGGGCTAATAATTAGATAAATTACAACTGTTTTCTTTTACCTAATTAGCATTGTATTTATTCATTTTCTGTCCCATCTAATCCTAATAATAAACACACTAAATAATGTCAGGTTAAAACAACCCTCTGGAGTGCATCTGACAAAAAAATTAAAATGTTTACAGTGTCCCCCAACGCATTGGCTTTCAGTTTTGTTTTCCTACAATTGCAGTATTAATTGCTATGCACAGACTGCTTGTCAGAACGCATTTTTCCTCCCAATCGCATCAAGAATGTGTCTCATGACGAGGGGAATATTTATCTGGCGTAAAACGCACAACAACAAGCCGATTAAGTGAATAAATAAAATATGTAGGGTCAAAAAAGTGCAACAAATGTAGGCACACACCATTGTGATTCACTGTGAATAACAGCATCTGCTGAACAACTTTAACAACAAATGTAAACGTAAATGGATCCATGGCAAAGTATGCACTCACTAGTGCAAATCGCTCTGGATAAGAGGTTATACTAAATGACTAAAACAAAAATGTCTCTGGATTGCATCTTCTGGGAACAGATTTGAGATCGGTCAGTCATGGTATTCTACTCAAAGCCCTATCTCCTGTGTTAGTCCAACCTAATATAGGTGACACAGTACAGTACTGTATGAGCTAACAGGTGTAAAATATATGACACTGGATAAGATAATCACTTCTTTAACACATTACTAGGCATTTTATTATTATTAGACTTTTTATCAATATACCAAATTAACATAAATGTAGTAATATATTATTTTGGCCATATAGTTTAATATAAGAGATATTGCCCTTTTCTGTCAATCAGTGTCAGCCTCTGTTTGTCTCCCAGAATGACCCCAGCAGTCAGATCTGACCTGAGACATATCATCAAGGTTCTGCATTATAAATCATCAGAAGCCCGCGACTCAGCCTTAACACAAAACACATGGGCTTAGAAACCCCCTAGAAACCCTTTGAAACCCTTAGCAAATACTAAAACACCAGTGCAGAGGAGAACTGTCCACACATTCAGCTGTTGAACAGGTCTAAGGAAACATGTAGACAATCGGGCTCCCAGGAGTAGTGCCGGGGTTTCACTTATTGTTTCCTGGTGCGGCTGCCTCATTGGTCCATACCAACTGTGGGCGGGAGTATCTCAAACCAGGTTTCCTGGTCGTGTTGCGCTCCAACGACTCCTTGTCATAAGTCGACACATCTACATTTGCAATGGAGTTAATTAATCCTGAACTGGACATCGCAACATTGGGAAGGGAGGAAAGTGTGTCCAATTTAAAAAATAAATAAAGAATAGAGGTTATCCACACAATCAGGCGTGGTATAAATACAGGCATCTTACTGCTTTCATAGGAGCAATACGTTTTACATACATCTGGGGTGTAAAATGGTGCATGACAAGTATTTAGAAGTTTATTTTCTAGTGTAGTGTGTCCTTAAATAGTTGTGTGGTGTTTTTATTTAATTAAGTTCAAACTGTGGTGGAGGTGTCAGTTTCTACTGGTTTGTCATGATGTGGTTTGGTTGACCAGACTTGGTTAAGCAGCCAATGGAAGCATTGTGGATGCTTGGGCTGGCTGGGACAGGGACGGTGCAGGGAATACCCAACTGAGTTAGGTACAGTGCAGGGACTACCCATCTGGGTTAGGGACAGTGCAGGGAATACCCAACTGAGTTAGGTACAGTGCAGGGACTACCCATCTGGGTTAGGGACAGTGCAGGGAATACCCAACTGTGTTAGGTACAGTGCAGGGACTACCCATCTGGGTTAGGGACAGTGCAGGGAATACCCAACTGTGTTAGGTACAGTGCAGGGACTACCCATCTGGGTTAGGGACAGTGCAGGGAATACCCAACTGTGTTAGGTACAGTGCAGGGAATACCCAACTGTGTCAGGTACAGTGCAGAGAATATCCAACTGTGTCAGGTGCAGTGCAGGGAATACCCAACTGTGTTAGGTACAGTGCAGGGAATACCCAAATGTGTCAGGTACAGTGCAGGGAATACCCAACTGTGTCAGGTACAGTGCAGGGAATACCCAACTGTTGTAGGTGCAGTGCAGGGAATAACCAACTGTGTTAGGTACAGTGCAGGGAATACCCATCTGGGTTAGGGACAGTGCAGGGAATAACCAACTGTGTTAGGTACAGTGCAGGGAATACCCAACTGTGTCAGGTACAGTGCAGGGAATATCCAACTGTGTCAGGTGCAGTGCAGGGAATACCCAACTGTGTTAGGTACAGTGCAGGGAATACCCAAATGTGTCAGGTACAGTGCAGGGAATACCCAACTGTGTCAGGTACAGTGCAGGGAATACCCAACTGTTGTAGGTGCAGTGCAGGGAATAACCAACTGTGTTAGGTACAGTGCAGGGAATACCCAACTGTGTCAGGTGCAGTGCAGGGAATATCCAACTGTGTTAGGTACAGAGTAGGGAATACCCGACTGTTTCAGGTACAGTGCAGGGAATACCCAACTGTGTCAGGTACAGTGCAGGGAATACCCAACTTTGTTAGATACAGTGCAGGGAATACCCAACTGTGTTCTGAGGGTATAAAGGTGTGTAAAGGTGTGTGATTTATAGAAACCATTATACTAATCAAGTGGTTTGTCAGGACAGATCTGTGGCTTTGTGACCCAGGCTCTCAGCTACTTCATTTGTCTTAGTATTACTGTGACAAAGCACTCTGTTAGTGTATATGGACGCTTCCAGCTCCCAGACATCCATCACCAGAGCTGTCCATCTCCCAGCCCTCAGACATCCATCATCCGAACTGTCCATCTCCCAGCCCTCAGACATCCATCACCAGAGCTGTCCATCTCCCAGGCCCTCATAGGGCTACGCAACACGCTGCCGTCGTTCACTGAAGACTACAAATATTCGTCTCATACTTGGTGCAGCACAGCACACCACCTCTTTTCTTGAAGTGTGTCCATCTATAACAAGTGCTGTTGAGCTTTTATCTCAGCTTAGCACAACTATAGCATGGTCTGCATTAATTTTCTTATTGGTGCAGTAACTAGGTAGGACAACCACATAGTATCACAGTTAAGCTAGACTAAATACTGTATATTTTCCTCAATAAAGCAGTTCGACTATGGGGGGCTAGGTTAGCGCCCAGGATATGGTGGGCAGGGTATCAAGGGCTCCCTCGGTTAAGAACACATTTTTCTCTTTCTGTGTATTTTTTTGTGAAATGAAGAGCAACAAAAATATAAATTGTAAAACATGAAGTAGTTTTCACATGGAGTGAAAGATAAATGCCAGGAGTTTGATTCAGATTAAGTGTATGGCATCCCAGGACAGGACAGCACGCTACATCTCATCACACAATATTTATAACTTCAGTTGTGGATCTCCTGCTTCCAATGGAAGTGGCCTGGATTGGCTACAAGGGATTGGGAAGCATGTGTATAATTACATCATTCATTTCTAATGCTTAGAAATTAGACTAAAGATTTACCCAACTGACTGTTCTTTCTCTCCCTCTTGCCCTTTCTCCTTTTCTAGCTCTTTCTCGCTTTGTTTTTGTCGCACTGTTTCTCTCTCACATGCACCCATATCCAAGGCTGATCCACTGAGGTTCTCTGACATTGAGAAATTCAGGCATCAGATCTGACAAAAAGCTTCAGCTAAATAGCTCAGCATTTAATTGGATTGTCTGTGTCCATCAAACTGCTACAGACATCAAAGCCTCATGCTGTTCAGATGTACGTCACTCTGTCTGCCTGTCTGTTGTCTTACACAGATTATTCATATAATTTTTTGGTTAAAAATGATCTCATCTACACAGGTCTTTTAGTTGGCTTGCTGATTGCAAGTCATACACACATAGACATACAGACAAAGAGAGAGAAAGGCAGACACACAATCAATGCACACAAACACACACTGATGAATCTATGGTTGTAATTTATTCTCTCCATTGTCCGAGTCCAACTGGTTTTCGTACCAGCTCACATGGGCCATTTTGCCAAAAGACAATTTTGCTAAAAAAATGCATTTCTGCTGGCCCAAACAGAATTTCTACTGGCTCCTAACAGAGTTTCTACTGGCTCTAAAAGTGTTTCTACTTGCCCAGACATAGTGTCATTTTCTTAATACATTAGTTGTACACAGGACTTGCCATACATGCAGCTATTCATTTAGTTATTATGATATGTATGGATTAAACAGCTGTATAATATATATTAGCAATTAAATCATTAATGTATGCTTTATAATTGTATATTATATTATATACTGTATATATTTATACTGTATATATTTTGTTGTATTAACTTTCGAAAAGTTTTAGGTTACATCTTTAACAAAAAGGAAGCTGTCCCTTTCAGGCAACTGCGTGAGAGTTACTGACCTGAACTGGTAGGCCAAAACTATTCCTAAAGTGACTTTTTACCTTTTGTTTTGAATACTATCAACAGCTAGTAATTTGTCTAGTATGTTCCCTATACCCTCTGAAAGCCCCACCCCCTGGATGCTTCTTTGGCCGGTTAAGAATTAGCTTGACATTCACATAAACTCAGCCATAAGATATGTATTAAAATGTATACGTGTTGTTCAAGTCAACTCACCACATCTTAAACTGGTTTTCAACATATTTTCCAGCAAAGACAAAGTCTTAAACCGAATCAAACCACATTAACTACAACCCACACCACGTGCATGTCTATATTGTGACAGCTCAGCTCTTTTTGTTTAGCATTTTCAAAAACTATTAGCTGGCAACATTGTGTAAACTAACACAAAATATATCAGATCGTTAAAGCTATTCTTTGTACTATCATTTGAGGCCTCAAAACATGCTGGTACTTATAAGAAAGCTAAAGTAGGCAAAATAGACTTCTTACTTACAAATAAGAGTCTTACATTTTGAGGTTTAAAAATCAAGTGTAAGAACAACCCTGATCCCAAAAAAGTTGGGACGCTGTGCAAGGTATAAAGAAAAACAGAATGCAATGATGTGCAAATCGTTTAAACCCTATATTCAATAGAAAATAGTAAAATACAACATATCAAATGTTGAAACTGAAAATGTTTATTGTTTCTTGGAAAATTAATGCCTACTTTGAACTTGATGCCAGCAACAGGTTTAAAAAAAGCTGGGACAGGGGCAACAAAAACATTTAAAAGCTAAAAAAAAACCTGGTGGAACATCTCACAACTAATTAGGTTAATTGGCAACAGGTCAGTAACATGACTGGGTATAAAAGAGCATCCCAGAGAGAATGAGTTTTTCAGAAGTAAAGATGGGGAGGGGTTCACCACTCTGTGAAAGCCTACGCAGGCAAACAGTGCAACAATTTAAGAATAACGTTTCTCAATGTAAAACTGCAAAGACTTTGGGGATCTCATCATCTACGTTACATAAAATCATTAAAAGATTCAGAGAATCCGAAGAAATCTCAGTACGCAAGGGACAAGGCTAGAAGCCAATATTGGATAGCCTTGATCTTTGGGCCCTCAGACGGCACTGCATTAAAACCGACAAAATTATGTAGTGGAAATCACTACATTGGCTCAGAAACACTTCTGAAAACCATTGTCTTTGAACAGTACGTCGCTGCATCCACAAATGCAAGTTAAAACTCTACCATGCAAAGAAGAAACCAGATATAAACAAGATCCAGAAATGCCACTGCTTTATCTGGGCCTGAGCTTATTTACAATGGACTGCGGTGAAGTGGAAAACTGTCCTGTGGTCTGACAAATCAAAATGTGAAATACTTTTTGGGAATCTTGAACGCCTCGTCCTCCAGGCCAAAGAAAAGTGGGACCATCCAGATTGTTATCAGCACACAGTTCGAAAGCCAGGATCCGTGATGATATGGGGGTGCATTAGTGCACATGGCATGGGTGACTAACACATCTGTGAAGGCACCATAAATGATGAACAATATATATAGGTTTTAGAGCAACATATGCTGCCATCTAGAGATCTTCTCTTTAAGAAAAGACCTTGCTTATTTGAGCAAAACAACGCCAAAACATATTCCCCACGTATTACAACAGCATGGCTCTGTAGTAAAAGAGTCCAGGTGCTAAACTGGCCTGCCTGAAGTCCAGTCCATTCAACCATTGAAAACATTTGGCGCATTATGAAATGAAACAAAAGTGTCAAAGGAGACGCCGAACTGTTGAGAAGCTGAAATCCTAAATCAAGCAAGAATGGAAAAACATTTCACTTTCAAAACTACAGCAATTGGTCTCTTCAGTTCTGAAACACTTAGAGTGTTGTTAAAATATGATGCAACACAATTACATTTCTCAGTTTCAACTTTGGATATGTTGTATTTGTACTATTTTCAATTAATATCAGGATCTACATGTTTATTTTTATTAATATCGGGATAAATGATTTGTACATCATTGCATTCTGTTTTTATTAGCATTTTACACAGCGTCCCAACTTTTCTGGAAACAGGGTTGTAAATCAATAAACAAATACAAACATCATATTTTACCTATCTTAAGTTATCACATTCGAGAGAATATGGAAATATAGGTATTCATAAGCAGATCTCGTCAATAAATTCTGATTCTTATAAAACATCTTGGTTGAGGAAGCAATGGTGAGACCAGGATTTTGTACGGGCATCATAATATTATTGAGCTAGCAGGCGCTCAACCTACCACAAAGAGTCTCTAGAGCCCAACGAAAAAAGGCAACAACATCCAACATCCACCCAAGCCGGCACTAAGGCAAATTTGGGTGGCCCCATGCTGGATCTCTGAGCACTGTCAGTATACCTCGAAAAGTATTAAAACACCTAGCCGCAATTTACTCAACTGATGCAATATTTTCATGACTTATTAGATTTAAACTGAATCCCAATCAAAGGCTCATGGATACAGAAGTATGATACAGTCAATTTCATAGGGTATTTACATTTGTAAATAGCTTTCTATAATATAACCTCAACAAGTGGATTGCTCAGAACTGGCGTAAATGCATCAACATCTATAGCCTACTGTTTGAGTGTTGAAAGTTGTTACTTACGGGGACATATATTCCAATAGCCTACAAATAGCCCAGCTTTCCTGTACATATTCTTCAATGGCTTTCAATAAAAAAGAAGTTACTGGCTGAGTTGGGCCAGTAACTAAGAAGATCCACTGGCCCCAGATCTTTTTATAGGCATTGGGCCAGCGGGTCATCATTAATGTCAAACTCTAACTATACACACAGATGTTGCTCTGGAACCACTGCTCGCTATCACAACTGTATTATATTAACAAAATAGTCCTGGGTGGGACCTGAAAGCTGTTGTTTTCCTATGATAAATAACTGACGCCATCTGATATTCTTTATGTTTACGAGCCAGTCAATTGGAAAATGAATTGTTTCACCCCCCCCCCCCCCCCCCCGACACACACCCCAATTTTTTTTAGCTTTTTCCGCCCATAATAAAACATAAAGAATGTGCATAAAAAATATTATAATACTAAAATTGTTATAGCCAGGCATTGATCAAAGAGCGAAAAAAAACACAATGTTTGCTGTAGCACTGAGTCAAGCTCTTTGTATATAATAATTGTATTTGATGATATTAAAAAAAATCCAGAATTATGGTTTGAGAAAATGCCAAAAAAAATTTACATTAGGAGATTTGATTGATTTCTTCTTTCTGTGATCATTGTCAGCTATTGTCCATCCCATTTCTCAGGCACCCCTGACATTTTACACTTTTGCTTAAATCCAAAACACTGGCAAATCTGATATATTTACTCAAAGGATTGATGATAGTTGCCAATCAGGTATGTCAGTTAATGGTTAAAAGTAAATTACTGTAGTATTTAAAGTTACCTTGGACAAATTAATAGGAGTTCAATCACCTTTTGTTTCTTGTAAATAAATCACATCAACTATTTATCTGATTATCATGTGAGACATCTAAACAATCTTAGCTGTTAATATCAGTGGTGCGCCATGGCCATAAAGTAACCAGCCAAATGTTTTTTTAAATCTTCCACAGACAGAGAGAGAGAGTTGAAGCACAGGTCTAAAGGGTGGGGTTAGGGCGTAGCGTGCAAAGCACAGGAGAAGAGTTCGTTTTCTCAGTCCTCGGGGAGCAGGACTAATCTGCCTCCCATATGTGGCGTGGCATGAAGCTATGGTTTAGTAATGACCACCCAAAGAAGTGCAGTTAGTGGAGAGCCGAGAGGAGGGCCTGTCTGCATGCATCCAGTACAGCTAAAGCCTAACCACAGACTGATTAACCACTGAGAGCTCCTTCCTGTAACAGCAATGGAGATAATACTGAG
This sequence comes from Esox lucius, assembly GCF_011004845.1. Lineage (NCBI taxonomy): Eukaryota > Metazoa > Chordata > Actinopteri > Esociformes > Esocidae > Esox > Esox lucius. The sequence continues at coordinate 27,393,176 of NC_047570.1, read as the reverse complement.
GAGAGTAGTACTGGACTGGGATTGGCTATTGAGTCTCTACAGTCTAATACCTTCGATCCGCCCTGACTGGGACTATCTAACACATCTACTATGATGGTCCAGTGAGGGTCTTCATAATAAGATACTGAGGTAGTCTCATATATCAATACTGTGATTGTTCAGTTTAGGTTTTCGGGGTTTATAGTGTCTTCAAAAAAGTATTCAGACCTCTTCGCTTCCTTCACATTTTGTGGTGAGGAAGCCATTATTTATAATTTATTAAATTTACTTTGCCATCAATCTACACACCATACCCCAGCATGAGAAGGGGAAAACATGTTTGTATTTCATTGTGCCAATTTATTGAAAAAATATGCCTTTTTTGGCACTGATCACAGCTTCAGGTCTTCTTAGGTGTGCCTCAACCATCTTTGAACACCTTGATTTTAGCAGTCTTGCCAACTCTTCCTTGTAAATCCTCTAAAGCTCTGTCAGATTGGATGAAGAACCTCGCAGAACTCTGATCTTCAGGCCACCCACAGATGTTTAAAGGGGTTCAAGCCCCGGCTTTGGCTGTACCACTCAAGGACATTCACAGACTTTTACTTGGCTGTGTGCTTTGGGTTATTTTTGTTCTGAAATATGAATCTTTGTCCCAGTCTATGGTCCTGTGCACACTGGATCAGGTCTTCTTGAAGGACCTCTCTGTATTTTGCTACGTTCATCCTTTTATCAATCCTGGCCAGCATCCCTGATGCTGAGAAGCATCCCCATAACATGATGCACCCACCACCGTATTAGCCATGTGATGAGCAGTACCTTTTTTTGCCAGACATAGTGCTTTGCATTCATGTTTGATAGTTACATTTTGGTATAATCATCCTGATGCTCTCAGTCCTTCAGGTGGAATGTCATGTGCCTTTTAATGAGAAGTAGTTTCCATCCAGCCATTCTATAACAAAGGCCTGATTAATCGAGTGCTTCAATGATTGTTGTCATTCTGGCAGTTTCTGCAGAGAAACTCTGAAGCTTTGTTAGATTGGCCATAGGGTTCTTGGTCACCTCCATGGCCCTTCATGCTCGATTACTTAGTTTGGCCGTGCAGCCCTAGAAAGAGTCTTGGGGGTTTCTAACTTCTTCCAAATTCAATGATGAAGCCCACTGTCATGGCCTGGCAGAGCAGGCTCATCGTGCCAGTGAGATCCAAAGCCCTCTCTTCCTCATTTGGAGCACAGACACCTGTTTCAAATTATTACCCTCACCTGTGTTCCTCATCACTGCCCTAGTGTTTCTTGTCAGCCTTTGTTTTGGTTACACCCAAATGTATCATTGTTCTGTTTTGTGATTTAGTTTCTGTTTTATTTCATCTACGTTCTTTTATTAAATGTCTTACATTCTCCCAGAGCATGGGTCCTGCCTCATCTCTGCAATGTTACACCCATTGTGCTCCTGGGAACTTTCAAAGTGTTAGAATTTTAATAACATATCCCAGATCTATGCCTCAACACAATTTGATTTCTGAGGTCTACACAGAGTTTTGACTTCATTGCTTGGATTTTGCTCTGAATTCATTAATTCACTGTAAATTGTTGAACCTTATAGAGACAGTTGTGTGCCTTTCTAAATCAGGTCCAATTAAAATAAATTCACACAGGATGGCTCCAATCAATTTCTATGGACACCTCAAGGATAATCAAAGGATGCCTCTGAGTTCAGTTGGCAGTGTAAAACGTCTGAATACTTACACTCAGTGGTCACTTTATTAGGTACACCTACAGTACCTAGAATCAGACTGGATGCCCTTTCAGCTTGAAAACGTTCTGGCCATTCTCCTAGGACCTCGCTCATCAGGGCATTTTTGTCCACAGAACTGCCTCTGGGTGTTTGTTAAAGAGATGGTATACCTAATTAAGTGGCCACTGAGTGTACATTAAATATTTCAGTTAATCATTTACAATAAATTGGCTTACATTTCTAAAACATGTACATGGGACTTTGTGTGTAGATTGACGGCAAAAAACCTGTACCCATTATAAACTAAATCTATAACAAAACAAAATGTGGAAAAAGTGAAGAGGTATGGATATTTTCCACTGGAGGTACATATCATTAGCTACATATATACATATATACATATACATATATACATATATACATATACATATATACATATATACATATACATATATACATATATACATATACATATATACATATACATATATACATATATACACTGTATAATCATTTATCTGCCTCTCCGATCTCCTATAGGTATCCTAGAGATCCGAACTGTGTCCGAGGGAGGAGTTTTAGCCATCAAAGGAGTGAAGAGCCAGTACTATATCTCCATGAACAAGACTGGGCTGCTGCAAGGCAAGGTAAATACATCTCATTTGGACAGGGCAGGAGTGCACTGCAGGCTTCTTTATGTCTGACACTTAGAGAAGAAATGTATTTTGCCAAAGAAAATAATAAACCCGTTTTACAAGGTTTTCTTAAAATTTATATGATTGTGGAATACAATCACTGAAATATATAAATGATAAAAATATAAGAGAGCAATTCGTACTGTTTGTGTGTAATTTATTTTCTGAAATGTATTTACAGAAAAACTACAACGAGAACTGCAACTTCAAGGAGATTTTCCTAGAAAACTACTTCAATGCATACTCATCTGCTAAGTGGACTAGAAATGGCAAAGACATGTTCATCGCTCTGTCTCAAAAGGGTAGGCCTCTGAGAGGAAAGAAGACTAGGAGAGAACACATTGCCTCCCATTTCATTCCCATGAAATGCAGAGAGGAGGAGAGGACTAGTGTCTGAGAGGAGAAGACTGAAAGAGGAGAGGATTGAGATTGAAGGCGAGAGCTGAAAGGGGAGAGGAATGAGGGAAGAGATGACTGGCAGAGGAGACGACAGAAAGAATAAAGGAGAGGAATGAGAGAAGAGAGAGGATGAAGGCCGACAAAGAAGAGGATGGAAATAGGAGATGACTGAGAGGAGAGGACAATGAGGACAGGACTGACAGGAGAGGACAAAGAGGAGAAGACTGACAAAAGAGAGGACAGAGACAGGAGGACTGACAACAGAGAGGGTTGAGGGGAGGAGAGGATGGAGAGGAGAAGATGGAGAGGAGAGGACTGACAAAGCAGATAATTGAGAGAAAAGACACGGCTGAGAGGAGACATGACTGAGAGAAAAGAGGATTGAAGGAGGAAAGGACGGGGAGGAAAGAGAGGACAGACAAAGGAGAGGATCGAGGGAGGAGAGGACTGAGAGGAGAGATGACGTAGAAGAGAGAGCAGAGTACTGAAATATTGAAATGGGCCCTTAGAAGAATAACAATAGGAAAGGAAATAATGTTTCTAAAAGCACAGAGGAAAGAAAGAAGACACATGGAGAGGAACGAGATAGCAGAAAATATATAGTAGAAAGAACCAATGCTGAGACATCAGGATGAAGAGACTCAAAATATGATTCTAGCTCATTATAACGGTTGAACTGACGATCTATATTGTATGATGTTTTATAATCTAGTTCCAGTCAGTAAAAGTATAAAACACCAATCATATGTTTTCAAACACAGGACAAATACAGTATCAATGACACCTTGTGATCAACAACATGTCAAGTCGGTACAATGTAAATATTATTGACACGGTCCACCTTAAGCTTTTACAAAGTTTACAATTACATCTGTAACTTTTTATTTCTACACTGTTATGATGACAATGCATCAACCTGTTTATGTCATATGATGAATAATATTAAGAATAACCTTGACGTGCACTCTGTTCAAGCATACATAATAGGTGTTTTGGTATAAACAAAATACAGGAACAGGAATTACAAAAGGTTTGTGTTTGACAGCATTGACAATATATTTTTTACAATTTAACTAATGCTCCAGGCAATGTGTTAATTCAATGTTGAAAAAAGCTGATTAGTAAATCAATAAAGTTTTATTATAAATAATAGCATTACTACTTTGATACTAATAGTTCCCATATTATAAAGGGTCATAGTGTAATGAATATATGAGTAGTAATAAAATAGTATTTACCTGAAATTTTCAAAAACAAATAAGTTGTAATTTGCCTACTTAATCAATGAAATATAGAATAATGTCATATCAAATGGTACCTATAGCATTTTAACTTGTTTTACATCATCCTAAATATTTTTTGAGCTAGTTACAAGTAATAATCATACCAGGTAAAGAGCATGTTGAAAAATAGTGTACCTAAGCAAACATTACCATAATACATTTTGAGGCATAAGCTGTCAGTAAAGGTCCATTGCAAGAACTCAGTGGGCTTGATGTTGGTTAAATATAAAGACGGACAGCAAGCTGGACTTGCCTTTTCACTATACAGGTGCTCAACTCACACAATATGATATATATGTATACATACATATAATAATAACTAAAATAAATATGTAATAACATGTGACAGCTCCTCATTGACTCCCTAATCCCAAATAGTACCGCATTTGATAAATGGCACATTAGTTTACATTATAGCTTTTTATTAGTACATTAATATAGGATATATTAGTATGGAAATTGATTTGCTTTTGAAGCTACAAAGCTGTTTGACTCTCGTCATTATTGAATTTGGCACACATGCTCATGGACTTGAGTCTAGTTAAGCTGTAAGGTTCAGTTTTGCTGCATGGTGGAGCTGTTGGATAGCAAAGTTGAATATTGCATTGAAACACTTGGCTATGTAGATGTAAAATATCAATCGGTCCAATGGTTCTTTCAGCATCATTGAAAATAGTCCAAAATGCATCTGTTGGAGCTGAGTTTTGATATTTGGCAAGCAAGGTAAAGACTACAGAAGTAACTTATCCCTAGGGTATTGTCTAACTTTAGTAATATAGTTAGGTGAGTGCTTATATAAGTCCAAATTCACACATGTACAAGTTGTATTATATGCATTTGTAAATTGAATATATTTATACTGGACCCCAAAGCAAATAGGGTTAATGAAAAAAATCACTGGGTTGGCTCAGGATTTGAGCCAGCAACCTTTCGGTTATTGGCCCAATGCTCTAAACCACTAGGCAACCTTTCGACCAGATGGTGGTGGTGGACCAAATCTTTATCCCTGGCAAAGCTGCTTGCAATTATTTTTGAATTTGTTTTGACCAGTACCCTTAGGCAACTAATTCCCGTAGGGCTCTGGTCAGATGCAATGGCTTTTGGGATGGAGAATTTAACAATGTAAGAATGTAACGCTGCTGATGCTGCTGCTGACGACAGTAAAGTTGGGAATTATATCTGGAGTGAACAGAACAGACAGTGTATTTAAATGTGTATGTTATACTGTATGGCTTGTTTGTTCCCCACCATAATGAATTATGATAAACATTGCTAGCGTTGATCTCTGTTAAGCACATGACTTGTTAAAATGTATTTATTTAAGCTTTGACATAAGGGCTGTATTTTTTTTTTTTACTGTTGAGACATTCCATGTTCTGCCATATACCATAGGATTCTCACTGATGTATTTTGGACTCACTAGCGTAAACAGTTTACTAAAGTCGACAGCAGCAACATATCAGAGGCTTTATTTAATCACTTCATTCCTTTCATATCCTCTGTGTTTAAATTATCTTGAGTTCGATAACGTGTACTCATCATCACATTACCTACATGAAGACAATTTAAATAACTTTTGACAACCTTGTAACATTCACTCTGTCCGCAGATACTACTAAACCGCAATAGCTCCATACTACCCTATATTATTTGCGTTATTATCTGATTGTTGTAAGTTATTATTTGTGTTATTTATATAAAAACAAAGAGTTAGTATGGGGTGTTTGGGGCGTGAATGATTTATTTCTTAAAGATGTGTTTTGTTTTGTTTGTGGTTTTTATGACGTAGTGTATTGTCTCTGATCGTCAGGTTATGGAAATATAACTTATGAGTCTAACTAGCCAGTAGTGACAGCAGAACAGCAAAATACAAGACATTCTGGGAATAAGTGAACAACAAAATACAACAGATTCTAGGAATAACTGAACCGAGGAAGAAAACACATCCTAAAACAAATAATTCTGGAAATAACTATTCAGTAAAATACAACACATCTGAATGACAAAATAAAACACTTGTAATATCTAAACTAAAGTATCCTCTGTGCCGCTGTATTAATAATAAAGCAGCCGCAATCTGATTATAGCTAATAGTTATAGAGACACTGAAATATAGCTGCTAGTGAAAGTACATACACCCATTGAACACTTTGAATTTTTTCTGCCTTCTCAAAAGATAGATTTAATTGTTACCATATTTACAAAACTTACTTCACATTTTCAATGTGAAAGTGAAAAAAAACATATTTAAGTTAAATATGTTTAAGACAGTAAAATCACACGTGTAATGGTTACCAAATAGATTTTCACTAAGAATTAAATCAGTGCTTAGTGATTTATAATCAATGCAAGACCTTTTTAGTTTTTTATTAATTTATATTGTTTACATTTATAAATATTGTGTCAATTGCATGGATGGTAATTAGTAAAGTATTATATGTTTTTTTAATTTAATTTTAACGCATCAAATGGGGTTCCTGTGAAAGGATTGTGTCTTCACTGCATGTACAGTAGAGAGAACAAGTATTTGATACACTGCCGATTTTGCATGTTTTCCCACTTACAAAGTATGTAGAAGTCTGTAATTTTTATCATAGGTATTCTTCAAGTGGGCGTGACGGAATCTAAAACAAAAATACAGAAAATCACATTGTATGATTTTTAAGTAATTAATTTGCATTTTATTGCATGACATAAGTATTTGATACATCAGAAAAGCAGAACTTAATATTTGGTACAGAAACCTTTGTTTGCTATTACAGAGATCATACGTTTCCACCTCCATGCTTCACGGTTGGGATGGTGTTCTTGGGGTTGTACTCATCCTTCTTCTTCCTCCAAACATGGCGAGTGGAGTTTAGACCAAAAAGCTCTATTTTTGTCTCATCAGACCACATGACCTTCTCCCATTCCTCCTCTGGATCATCCAGATGGTCATTGGCAAACTTCAGACGTGCTTGGACATGCGCTGGCTTGAGCAGGGGGACCTTGCATGCGCTGCAGGATTCCATGACGGCGTAGTGTGTTAGTACTAATACTAATATTCTTTGAGACTGTGGTCCCAGCTCTCTTCAGGTCATTGACCAGGTCCTGCCGTGTAGTTCTGGGGTGATCCCTCACCTTCCTCATGATCATCGATGCCCCACGAGGTGAGATCTTGCATGGAGCCCCAGACTGAGAGAGATTGACCGTCATCTTGAACTTCTTCCATTTTCTAATAATTGCGCCAACAGTTGTTGCCTTCTCACCAAGCTGCTTGCCTATTGTCCTGTAGCCCATCCCAGTCTTGTGCCAGTCTACAATTTTATCCCTGATGTCCTTACACAGCTCTCTGGTCTTGGCCATTGTGGAGAGGTTGGAGTCTGTTAGATTGAGTGTGTGGACAGGTGTCCTTTATACAGGTAACAAATTCAAACAGGTGCAGTTAATACAGGTAATGAGTGGAGAACAGGAGGGCTTCTTAAAGAAAAATTAAGACGAAGAGACGGAATTCTTACTGGTTGGTAGGTGATCAAATACTTATGTCATGTAATATAATGCAAATTAATTATTTAAAAATCATACAATGTGATTTTCTGGATTTTTATTTTAGATTCCGTCTCTCACAGTTGAAGTGTACCTATGATAAAAAAAATGACAGACCTCTACATGCTTTGTAAGTAGGAAAACCTGCAAAACCGGCAGTGTATCAAATACTTGTTCTCCCCACTGTATAACATCAGGCTCTACAACGAGTGAGGTGTTCAGGCAAAACAACAGATTTATATTAAATTCATATATTACAAAATATATACTACAAATGGCATGATGACCAATTAAGTCAATAAATGTATATTGAAATATGTGTTATCTATTCTTTTAATTCAAATAAATTACTAATGACCACAATTTCGAATATAAAGACAGTTGAAAACATCTAAGCATACCAAGATGCTAATGACCCCACAAATGTAATAACAAGGTCACTTTGAAGGACCCTCCACGGCACTTAAAAGACCCATTTGTGGAAAATAAAATATAATCTGGGGAAAACCTTCTTTTTTTTATAATGGAGTACTTCACAAATAGCTTATTGTGTATGAAGAATTTGCATTATCCCAATGATTTTCCTTTGTTTATTTTGGTTCGGTCGTTGTGTAGTGTTGACTGAAAGACCTTAAGATAAAGCTCTAGACAACTCAAGTAAATATAGGCATAGCTTTCATGGAGCTGTTGGCCATATATCTCTTCAGGTAAGCTCTTCATTTAAGCAGAAAGCTAGTTAACTAGTAGTAAGGTCTGGCGCAAGTATACAAAAAGCAATCTGTTTTTTGCTTGGTTAGAGTTATACCAAGTGTAGGGTAGGCTATAAAAATGGAAATCTCGACCCACAAGATGTATAACATTAGCGATAGTGTCAAGCAATCTTATACAAAGGTTCTTGATGGTTCTAAAAGTCTGCAAATGGGTTATAGCACACAGCACGCTGGCAAGTGATAGGTAAAGTTTTTTCAGTGTAACCTTGTATTCATGTTGGTATTACACATCTGAGTTGCCTGGCTGGTCTTGTGAATAAGTGATTTAAAAACGTATGTAGCAAGCCTCCCTCCTGATAAACAAAATCAAACACATTTGTAACATCACTGTAATGTAGTGTGCAGGTAATAAGGATTAGGAAATCGGTAGATAACGACCGGTAGCTAGTCCAGTTAGCTGTCTTCTCAACTTTATTTAAATGGAATAATAGTCCATAACTTGTGCGCAATTCATTAATAAGTGTCAGATAGGCTAAAGTTTTTGATGACACATTTTGACACATACCCGTACGATGATACTGTGAGCTTTGCAGCTTGTAAGAGGACTTATTTGGTTGATTTTGGAGACTTCCTGTGTGTTTCTGTGCCCTGAATGTAGGGAACAAGGCTCACAAAAGTACGTCACTCAAAACCTCTTGATATCTCAAAAAAGTATCATCACCCTTTGAAGTTAGAGTTATAAGTTAGCACCTGGCAATTGAATGAAAAACACAAATTAGTTAGGTTCTAAATACTGAAATTGTCTTTGATTGTCAAGTTCAAAACCTTCCAGTTTTTGAATTGTATGGTTCTTTAGAGACCCGTAAACATTACAGACCCTTTGTCACTGTTCTCATGAACCTTACTGTTTCCAACAAGCACCTATATTTTTGTAATGTTGGATTTTAACATTGACCAATGCTTATGCACCATAACAAAACATCATACAGTATTTCATGTATTTAAAAATGTATATAATTGGATTGTGGGTTGACTGGTTTAGCCACAACCACAGACACTTATCCGTGCCTGGTGGTCCAATGAGATTTATTAGAATCTTACCAAGATCTTTTCAGGATGTGAGCTTGGCTAAGACCTCTCAACCATACTCAGATATTGTTAGTCCTGACCCCTACAGAGCCATATATAAACCTTACAACACCTTTTCTTAGTCTCTTAATACCAAGGGCCTAGAAACTAATCCTGCAGTTTATTACTGTTTCAAAGTCTGCTGAAAGTCTATGTACTTCAGATTGTTGATGTTATTAAAACGCTCTGTCTCACTGCATTAGCTCTCTCCAGAGATGTTAACCAGACATTTCCCAGCTTGACTAGATAATGAAATCTGCTGTTCTTTATCTTAATAACATTAAATATGTATCAGGAAGATAAATCAACCAAAAGTTTCCTTTAGATAAGGTTCATTGGGCAGCGGTAAGATAAATCAAACACATGAATCACATTAGTCTCTATCCCAGAGGTAGGGAACTGCTTTCAGCTATGGGACAGTTGTTAGCAGAGTAGAGGGTCCTGTGGGGGTGGGCTATACTTGGGAACACATTTCCTAAATTAAAACATTTTCTGCCGAATTCCTGGTGATTTTAGTCTTTTTATTTACAATTTATTGGACCAAATGAAATCCCTCCAAACCAGTGGGTTAAAACCAGCACACAGTCTGTTTCAGGCCCTTGAATATCATAAATTCTGGATTAATCTCTTCATTTGATGCAGAGACAATTACAAAAATGTCAACATGGCCAGAATATTGTAATATAATAACTACCTCATAAGTATTCTGAATAGAAATGTGAGTGCTGCCTGATTTAAATGGAAGACGTACGCTGTAGATGTGTTGGCAAGTGGAGAGATAGACAACAAACAGTAATCACCAATAGTAGACTCAGGCCGTACACACACTCTCTCACACACACACACACAAACAAACACACACACACACACACAAACACACAGTGGATTGAGAGCTTTACCTCCTGTTGGGGTTCACATCTGGCTCTGAGCAGCTCTGACAGATTAATATAGGCAGATTGAGAGAGCAAACCCCAGAATAAGGTTGACCCAAACAAAGTCTGAGCAAGGTGAAGGCTTTTGCCAAGTCACGCAAAGTTAGTCTTAGCAGATAATTTGTAACATGTTCAAAATGTAAACACATTTCCAACTCAAGGTTGTGAATTCCCAAAAGACTGTCGGGGAAACTGCAGCCAACAGGAGCTTACGGGGGTTGTAGAGAATAGAGCTGGATTTGCTGAGAACATAGGGGGCAGAGGAGAGACCTGGCTAGGCCTGCAATAAACATGGACGACACTGGCTGGGACAAAGGACAGCTATAGGTACAGAATAGGACTATGGGTAACTGGAGGCTAAGCTAAAAAAAAAAATTTTCTTTCTTTTTTATTGGTTTTTGATCTGAACATCAAAGTTGTTTCAAACAAAAGTTGGATGTTTCAAGTACAAAACAAGACTAAAACATAATGTGGATGTTTCAGGTACAAAACAAGACTAAAACTAGATCAGAAGGACATGGGCACAACAACAAAATGTAGATCGCTTTTTTAACCTTTAAAGTCCTGATGCAATCTTTATATATAGATTTTAAAAGAATAATTAGAATTTTATTAAATTGCTGTGCATTTATTTATTTCCATGAACTCCCTTTAGTCATTCAAATGCTCAATCTTATTGTGTTGGTGTAAAGAAACCAATTTGAATGTTTTTGAACACAAACCTGAAAAGGTACAAATAAATTCTTACTGCACCAGGCTTTCAATTCAAATGTGTCTTCATCTACACCTATCATGGTTGTTTGGTTAATAATGGTGTTTTTGTAGCATGTAATAGAGATTGAAAACCACTGGATTGATCCCAAAGTTTGATTCAGGCAATACTTTATCAACCATGTCCCCCTTCACATGACAGTGAGAAAAGAGAATGGAAGAAAGTACACATTTCTTTCAAGAATGCATCATTCATGAAATGATGAATTCTTGGAGCTGGGTCTTTGGTCAGCTGGGTCTTTGGTCAGCTGGGTCTTTGGACAGCTGGGTCTTTGGACAGGATTCTGCCTTTAAAACCCAAATCTAGTCAACCTCTGAACCCTGCATGTGAATGCAATAGTGGGCTGGAATGCCAAATTATTTCACTATAAAAAGCTGCCACTTCCACAATATTCGCTGGGATCCTCCATCAAAGTAGTGCTTTCCCACACAGAACACTTTCAATTATTGCACAAGGACGGAGTTTACGTTTCTCTCCATGCATCAATCAGCTGTTGGAGGAACGGCAAGCTCTCGCTGCCCAACAGGTACGTCATTTTCCGCTGAAACTATTTGTGCACGTGATAAATAAACTTCTTAGCTTCAGAAATGAAACTGATTTGCCAGACATAATATAGACTCCAAGAAATCTAGGGAGAATGATTGCAAGGCTTTGTATTTGTTTTACGCCACAAATGCACATGTACAAATAGAACACCAGATGCAACGCAAAAGTAATGTTTTCTTCATGAAAAATTTTCACTTAGTCCATTTGGGTAGCCATAAACTGAATTCGAACTGCCTGACTTTAAGATTGACTTGCCACAGATAACTGGGAATCCATATTTTCAAACCCTGGGTGGATGTAATCTGATCAATGTTCGGCTGAATAAAGTAACAATCCCTAAACTTTAAAGGAAACCCTTGCACACAATAAAAGCAAAGGGTGAATGGTTTGTACCATTTTTCTTCAACTACCCCATGGTCTGTTTTCTTAGTTTCAAGACAACTACAATTCTGGTCTGTATTCTTAGTTTCAAGACAATTATATTTGTAGGTTAAACTAGACAAGCTCAAGACCCAGTTGGCCTCTAGTTGCAAGAAGTACTCTAAAGAAGATTTGGGAGGCAGGGGGAGACAGGTAGGGGGTTCCAGGGGGAGACAGGGATGTAGGGGGTTCCGGGGGGGGGGGTGTAGGGGGAGGCAGGGGGATGTAGGGGGTTCATGGGGTGACAAAGATGTAGGAAGTTCCAAAGGGAGGCGGGAGAGACAGGGGGATGTAGGAGGTTACAGGGGAGACAGGGAGCTGTAGGGGGAAACAGGGAGATCGGGGAGACAGGAGGAGGTCAAAGAGGGGAAGAACCTGGGAGCCCTCGACAGCAGCTGAACTTGATATATTTTAGGGCTGTGAACTTTGTTTTCACAGAGGAAGCTCAGAGTTGCACAACCTGGACAGTCTGGAGTGTTTGGAACCTCAGCACGGAACCCCTGAACAAAGCAGAACACTGAGAGCTGAGCAGGGAGACCTCTCCCGCCCTGTTCACTAGCGTTACACTCTCCTCTATAGAGACAAATGTAAACCACACAGAGGGATAACTAGTTACATGCACACATACTCACATTCACCACACAGCTGAGTTATGAGAGCAAGCTACAAATGCCCCTTGACAAATTATGATCAAGATAATATTGTGAGAATATACTGTAAGTGAATGAGTGTCATATCATACTTTCTGGTAGGTATTCAATTCATTCCCTCTAACGCTGTCCAACACTGTCAAAACAGTTCTATCTATAAAAGGTTTGAAAGGAGACAATATCCAATAACAGTATGGGTCCCAGAAGCACACAGCACAGTTTTATTTTGTGCCAAAACTCAGCGAAACCACGGCACCATGGTCAGCATTACTGAACAGTTGAACAACTCACTTCTTAAGCAGGCATGATAGGGGTTGTATTCCTTACAAAAACTACAGGTCAGTAGGTGTAAACCCTTAGTAAATCTGAAACAACAAATCAGTAGATGTAAACCCTTAGTAAATCTGAAACCACAGATCAGTAGATTTAAACCCTTGGTAAATCTGAAACAACAGGTCAGTAGTTCTTACCATATGCTGAGTCTTTTTGGCTCTCCTCAGGCATGTCTGCCCGATCCAGCCAACTCAGGTTCCAATTCTGCCATGACAACACCTTCACACCTAACAGAGACAGACATAATATTATTATAGTTTTATAAAAAATATATATATATATCTTTTTGACATTATTTGTCATTTTATAGCATTTGTTCTGAACTGTGTGGTCACAACCCAAACTTGGGTAGTTTTCAAATGGGTTGTGTATTAATTAACTTATTTTAAGAAGATGTATTAATCTGAAATGTAATGTATTAATTCTCATATAGAGCTAGTTTCAGTGCAATGTAGCAGATTTTGTGGCCTCAAACAAGTGAACTTGCCAACATTTGTCTTACAAACCCGTTTCCCAAAAAGTCCCGTTCTTGCTTGATAAACAATTTCAGCTGCTCAACAGTTTGGGGTCTCCTTTGTCATATTTTGCGCCAAAATGCCCAAAATGTTTTCAATAGGGGACAGGTCTGGACTGCAGGCAGGCCAGTTTAGCACCCGGACTCTTTTACTACAGAGCCATGCTGTTGTGATACATGCAGAATGTGGTTTGTGGTTGTATGGCTGAAATAAGCAAGGCCTTCCTTGAAAAATGTGTCATCTGGATGTCAGCATATGTTTCTCCAAAACCTGTATATATTGCTCAGCATTAATGCTGCCTTCCCCAGATGTGCAAGTCACCAATGCCATGTGCACTAATGCACCCCCATACCAACCTGGATGCTGGCTTTTGTACACTGATAACAAGCCGGATGGTCCCTCTCCTCTCCAGTCAGGAGGACGCGGTGCCCGTGACAAAAATAATTACAAATGTTGATTCATCCGACCAAAGGACAGTTTCCCACTTCGCCTCAGTCCATCTTAAAAGAGCTCGGGCCCAGAAAAGGCGGGGCGATTCTGGATCTTGTTCATATATGGTTTCTTCTTTGCATGGTAGTTTTAACATGCATTTGTGGATGCAGCGATGTGCTGTGTTCACAGGCAATGGTTTTCGGAAGTGTTCCTGAGCCCATGCAGTGAGTCGTGCTTGTTTTTAAAGCAGTGCCACATGAGGACATGAAGATCACAGCCATTCAATATTGTTTTTCAGTGTAGTCCCTTGCATACAGATTTTCTGGATTCTCTGAATATTTTAATGATATTATATTCTGTAGATGATGAGATCCCCAAACTGTTTGCAATTATATGTTGAGAAACGCTATTCTTAAATTATTGCATAACTCGCCTGCGCAGTCTTTCACAGAGTGGTGAACCCATCCCTATCTTTACATCTGACAGACCCATCCTCTTTAGAATGATCTTCTAATACCCAATCATGTTACTGACCTGTTGCCAATTTACCTAATTAGTTGTGATATTCCACCAGGTTTAGTTTTTTAGCATTACACAACACTTCCAGTCTTTTGATGCTGTTTGATATGTTGTCTTTGTACTATTTTCTATTGAATAGAGGATTTAAATGATTTACACATCATTGCATTCTGTTTTTATTTACATTTATAATGCGTCCCAACTTGTTTAGAAACAGGGCTGTAAATAATATGAAGAATATAAGCATTATGAAATTATTGAAAATTCAAAAAGGTGGTAATGTTGTTTCCTTGTCAAATAGGATTGATATTGTTTATACAGAACCCACATACTTTTTTCCAGATTGCATCTCAGTAAAAGAAAATGTCAATATTGGGTCACAACTGGGGTAACCAGGGCAATTTGGTACCCAGGGGAACATTTGTTCAGACCCACTGATTTTCTAAAGCCTCCAGTAGTCTGTAGAGCGTCGAGATTTTTAATTGCACTAGAAACAGACTGTAACACTAACCTGACACCCAGAGAGAAATGATGTCCGTCAGGTTTGTCTTAAAATCATGGCCTATACGTTTAAAGGACTGAGGAAACGCTCTGTAAAATGCTGTGTAGACCGCCTGGGCCAAGCAATCTGCATACACCTGAAAGAAAACACATAGCTGTTATGCACAAAATCACACCTTTTCACTGATATTGAAGAAGGTTCTACTTGTAAAGGCTGGCAGAGCCAAATGCTCTGATTTTCGCTGTCGGTTAAATATGGTAGGTACCTTACTGTACCTTAAAGAGCTTGTCTTTTAGTTCCCTTTGAACGGTCATCAGTAGAGAGACATAGGTTCCAGAAATACGATCAAACAACTGGTTCTCCTCCTCCACATCAGGCTGTTACGGTATCGACACACAATGACAAACTGTAAGGTATGGAAGCCTACCTAAATCTTACAGCTCAGATAGGTTTTCATTCAAACCCTGTCAGCAAGCATTATATGATATTGATAGAGTTATATTATTGTGCATATGTTGTCTATTGTAAGGATTACAGTCGTCAGTTCCACACTAGGTCCCACCAAGCTGTACCTGAAGCCCTATGAATTGGGGAGATACTGTGCCTGAGCTCCTGGGGAGAAATTAGGGTTATGGCAATTGCAATTGATGTATTTTTCTGATTTAAAATTGATTTAATATTTCATAATGTAGTTGCAGAAGTATACACCCCATTTTTTAGTCGGGGTAAAATTAGCTCATGATTAAAAATTTGCATTACAAATCACGTTACATGGTGCAATTTGTGTGAAATCTAGGGATTTATGTGTATTTTTAAATGACTACCCCTGTATTAATCTTGAGGAGATTATTAACATAATCCATTTTCAATCATGTGTTTTAACTTTTCACAATGAAAAAGTACAAGATGGTGAATAGTTAAGCAAACTATTGTAAGATCATATAGACGGCATGCATTTTCTTTAAACAACATTCATGTTTTATTACCATGACGGACATACACACAGGCTTAATCTGCTTGATATCACATGTCTTGGTAGTGTACTTGGAAACAATGCATCACAAAAGGTTGGTGTAATGTCATCACAGAGATCTTAGTAAATTGGTAATAGCATTCCAAATTCCAATATTACGGAAGTCACCTTAAATCTGTTGAGAAAGAACCACCAAAATGTGTCTTTCAGAACAGCCACAGAAAGATCACACAGAAAGAACGGCCTCCAGATCTTCAGGAAGCCTGACTGCAGTAAGGAAATGCGCAGACACAGTAAGAATAATGAGGATTAGCCTAACCCCATTGAGACAAGAATTACATGGCAAAGTGGAATGTTCCTGATATGTACACAAACAAAAATGTATTCAAAAGTGATAATTATATTAAAAAATACTTACCAGTTGGCAGATAGTTACCAACTGAGTCAGTAAATGCCAGAACGGAAGTATAAAATAAAGGAATGCACATAACTAACTAATCTGTTAATCTACTTTAATTTGATATACATTACTCTGGATAAATGTCTAAAATGTAAATGCAATACCAATTTGCTTTCTTTTAAAGACTGGCACAAAGCGTAGCTACTGTAAAGTACATATGTGATGTATTTGGAATAAAGCCAGATCCAATCTCATGCACAGAGAGCAGGGGTTGGCTTCATTCTATACACATGTGCTTGACGTGCATTCAAAGTTTGCATGCGATCACTTCGACATTTTCCAAGAAGCGGTGACAGGGCATGTATCTGTGAAACCTGACATAACATAATAAGCCTGCTCTCCATCACCCAGACCGCCACATCTGGCCTTCAGCACGATGGATGGATATTAAATAATGTTTCTAGTGATATATAAGAGAGGTCACCTGGGTGACTATGTTTATGTCCCAAATGGCATCCCATTCCCTATACTAGCACACTATTTGGTGTGCTTTATAGGAAATAGCATAGCATTTGGTAAGCACCAGGACCTGTTAAGACAACAGGACCCGGTGCTGCTCCTCAAAGTGATTGGTTGCAGACCTGCCATGGTATTCCCCTGGGATAAAGGAGAGCAGAACACTGGTCACATCAAACACACAGAGTAGATTTGAGATTGCAGGTACGTACATTGAAGCCTTGGGCCTCTGAGATGCTGTCCAAATGTTTTAAGGCATCAGGAAGTCCTGGGATATCAGTGCCCTCAACTGCACCAAAACCTGGGTAGTTGTAGTCCTGGAGAAAAATGTAAATATTCCTATAGATAAGTAATAAAACAAGAGATAATGCCCTTATGGAGTGAAGACACCATTCCAAAAAGATGAGATGAAATAGTTACCTTAATGTCCAAGCTCCGTGACATTACATCAATCTGGAAATGACAAAGAAAATCTGTATTATTGTAAATCAGAATCATCATCTAGAATTGATCGAAACTATGAAAAAAAAGGTCTGAAAATGTTCACCTGGTCTTTCAGGATTTTAAGTGCTCTTTCCACATAAATTGCACCTATGATGGGATCATAAAGATAATAGTAACAGTTTCACCACTTTGTGCACACAGCCCTTATTCAATGGGACTGAATCAAAAAGGCACTAATTGCCTTGATGTCAACTTGAGAGCCAGTGTATAATCTCCGTACAACAGTAGTGTAGGGGCTTACGTTTATTGGTGTCATCAAACTCCAAATCCTTGTTTTTACTCTCTGATTTTGACATTTTAAATTCATGTAATTGTATCTTGGAATAGAGCTCCTCCATGCTCTTCAAGAAGGATGTGTTTATGTCCGCTGGGAATGGCACATTCACTTTAAAGTACTCAAATATCTGTCTGGAACAACTGCAGTGCTTGAAGTGGGATGATATCTCTAAAGTCTCATCAAAAGCCACGGGCCAGTCGACCTGTAGAACATTTTGGGAGACCATTTCATTATCATGTCATGATATTTTAAGTTATTTATGTATTTGCTGATAAGAGTATCATGTTGGTTATTAGCATGTTGTTGTTGTCATACATAGCTATATGTTACAAAGTTAATGCATTCTTAGCTACGGTTAATACATGGTATAACAGAACATTGTCAAAATATCTTGTATCTTGTACAGTATAGTACTACTGTGCCAGAAACTTACTACATTAAGCTACTGTAACTAAACCCATTGACTGTCAGTACTATCTTAAACGTTTAATAACCAATGAAGATACGCTAACATGGCAATCATTTCTTACCAGTTTTTGTTGGCGAAGAAACTTATCAAAAGTGTTAATAAGTTCTTCATCGTCCTCTGGGTCGAGTTTTTTTGCCATGTCGTGTCTCTCACTGTCAAAAGATGCTCAGGTTCTGCCCAATCCTGTCCAGTCTCCACACATTTTCCGTTGCTAAGTAACAACTGTCATCAATATGCGCTGCTTACTTTCCGGTTAACACTTCCGGCGCACTGGGTACAGTGTTCATCGATGTTAATGCTTTTGTGGTTAATGATAAGAAACCTGTTTCTCTGTTTGTGAAGTTTATTATATGAAGTCACATTTTAAACAGGTAACGTTATAGAAATGTATTATAATCTCTTAATCTTCCATTGTTAGTTGCGAGCTGTTTTAACGTGTTTATAGCCTCAGTTTTTAAAGCTGCTAGCTAGAGTATCGCAGTGTATAGAAGTTAAAAACTTTATAAGCTTCATTTAGCTGGCTAACTTAACCTTTAAGGTAACTAGCTTGTAAGCGTGTATACTGCTTAGCTGACTGCTTCAGACATTTATTGACTAGAGAGCAGCAAACTACATTTCTAACTGGTATAGCTCCGTCCCGTGCTGTACACTGAATTATTCAGTTGGATGTTTCATGCTTGTCTGTTCCTTGCCGTCTTGTTTGTCAGCAAGATGTCCAGTTCTGCCATCTTAGACGTGTCCATTCCCAAATCAACACTGAAAGAAACTCAGTATCCTGACAACTCAGAACCAGCAACCATACTGGACCCGCTTCCTGCCTCCATTCATCTCCATGATCTGAAGCTGGCTCCACATATGGAGCTAGAGCAGGCGCAGCAGAGGGGCAGGCTGAAGTGTTCCAGCTGCGGAGGCTCGCGAATGTTCTTCTGCTACACCTGTTGCTGCTTAGTAGGCGTCCGCCAGCAGGAAATCCCCTCCGTCAAGGTTGGAGAATTCACCTGATGTTCTAGTTATGCACAATACACGCACAGGTTTTTAGGCGGCATAATCTGAGTGGTCTGGTTTGCAGCCCCCCCCCCCCCCCCCCCCCCATTTAACTAATTATTAAGATTTTGTTGGTCATGTAGTTATATAAAAATGTATAAATGTTTTAGACTCTATTGGTCTGTATTGATCATGCACTGTAGTTGATGAAATTGGTTGGTCACATTAAATTGGTTGGTCACATTAAATTGGTTGGTCACATTGGTTCCTCTGTTGTTTACAGCTCCCTATTAAAATTGACATCATCAAACATCCCAGTGAGGTTGATGGGAAAAGCACAGCCATACATGCCAAGATCCTTTCTCCTGAATATGTCACTATCTACACCTACCCTTGCATACCGGAGTATGAAAATGAAACAGACAAAGTTAGTACATTTTTCCTCTCCTTATGAAAGTGTGTATTATATTAAATTGAAATGAGCTGCAATATAATCTCTGACCAGGTATTCCGCATGCACACACGTACAGGTAGTGCTGGTGTTCCCGGGACCTGAATCAGTCTCAGTGGAGGAGATGACACAGATATTACAGAACACGGCTGCCACAAAGGCTACTGACTCCCCACCTGAGGAACCGCCCCATAAGAGACCCAGAGCAAAGGAGATGCCAGAGGGCACACAACATGCTGAGGGCCAGACATCAGGAGCCAAACACACAGGGGGGGGAGCAGAAGCAGGGAAAGAAGGCCAAATTGAGACACCAGAGCCCTCTCTCCTCCAGAGAGTAGTGTTCATTGACAGCACATGGAACCAGACCAACAGAATCATCACAGATGAGAGATTGCAAGGTGATATGATACATACAGTACAGACAAACAGTGGATATTTGATCAGTTTCCAACACAACTGACACATAAAAGCAAACAAACATAACAAATAACTTGGAAGGACTACACCTTTCACTAACTAACAAAAACGGTCCTTATTTGGAAAAAAGGAATACACTCCTAACTTCAATAGCTAGTGTTGGTCCCTTTGGCAGAAATAACGTAATTTCAGTATTATCGGTACCTGTCATTAAGTCTTATGTCAACTTGGAGGAATGTTTGCCCATTCATCCTCACAGAACTGCTTTGGTGATACTTTCTTGCAAGTACAAGAAAGTTCCCCCTAGCATTTACAAATTATTACGTTTAGGGCTTTCACTTGCTATTCTGACACCCTCTTTCTTATTTTTGAGACATTCTCTTGTGGATTTGCTCTAGGGTTTAGGAGCATTTTCTTGATGCAAGATCCAGTTTATTTTAGTTTTAGCTTTAGTTTTTTCAACACAGGGCCTCATATTCTTCATATCAAAGTCAGTGATGGCAAGCTGGCCTAAGTCCTGACACAATATGAAAGGCAAGCTACATGATTTCCAATGTCTCTGTTATTGTCATATTAAAAACTTGGCAACAGCAGCCAATAAATAATGAGTGACATGTTGATATTAACTGCATTTGTATGAAATAGTTTTTGTTTGTCTGATGGATTGTATAGCTGTCCTTAGGGAGAGATTTTGTCAGTGTGGTTTCTCTCTGTTGACTCCATTGACATCATATGAGGAATTACTTTGTTATAGCTTACAACCAGGTTCTAAAAGTTTTCCTGGCCCTGACTGATTGTTCCTCTCTTTGTCCCTGAAGCACTGCTCCGTGTGGAGCTGAAGACCAGGAAGACGTGTTTCTGGCGCCATCAGAAGGGTTCTCCAGACACCTACCTGGCCACTATAGAGGCTGTATACTACTTCCTCAAGGACTACCACGAACTGTGTCTGAGACAGGAGTACACAGGACAGTATGACAACCTGTTGTATTTCTACACTTTCCTACACACACTCATTAACAAAGCTAAGACAACTGCTGGAAAGGGGGAAAGAGACCCCAGAGAAAAGAAAGAGACTACAGAGAGGAGACAAAGAGAGGGCGGTATGGTATAGAAGAGAGTTGTATATACGTACTCACCACCACCATCAAGATCAAAACATTTACATTCTCTACTGTGAAATGTACATTGCTGTGAAAGTGTGCAAATATTGCATAATTTTGTCTCTGAATGTTATCAGATTGAATATAATATAAAAGGGATCCTGAGTAAACAGACAAAACGGATGATTATTAAAGACAGTAATAAAAAGCACTTAGAGAATACTGAGGGGGAAGGGCTTTGGTAAATACAACTGATTGAGACCCAGTGATGACTGCAACCAAACGTTTCGTGTAGTTATTGTGTCGGTCCACAAAGGAATGTTGCCCACTCCTCCATGCAGAACCGCTTTAACTCACATTCGTGGGTACATCCAGTGCTTGTTTCAGGCCATGACAACATCTCAATGGGTTTATGTCTGGAGCTTGACTAAGGCCATTCCATAATTTTACATTTCTTATTCCTCAGCCATTCAGATGTAGATTTGTGTGTTTTGGATAATTGCTGTACTTTACCTCACGGATGGATGGACCACCATTCTCCTGTAGGATTCTTTGATACAGAGCAGAATTCATGTTGTATGATGGCCGGTGGCCCAGGTGTTGCAGCCAAGTGTTACACTGAGGTTCTTAATGTGGAATGCAGTGTTCCCTGTCACCCCAAAACGTTCCACTTCTGACTCTGCTGTCCATAGAACTGACTTGAGAAGAGCCTTTATGTTCTTTTCAGTGAGCAGTGGTTTCTGCCTTGCATTCCATTATACTCAAGAATCTTTCTGATGGCTGAGTCATGAAAACTGCCCTTGGCTGAGGGGAGAAAGGGCTGCAAATCCCTAGATGTTGTTTCAGGGTTTGTGACTTCCAGGATGATCTTATGCCTTGCTTATTGGGAGAATTCATCAGGACAATCACTCTAGAAATGATTTGCGAACTGCCTGAAACATTCCAATTTGGAAGATAGGGCGCTGACAACATCAGTCTGGTGGCAAGGGCCAAAGAGTCTGATTTATATTGAGCAGGGCTGGTCGAAATCAGTTGGTTTGCCAAGGTACTCAAACACCGGACCGTAATAATCAACTTTATTGGGTTGAATTATTCAGGTGGGCAAACTTAGTCATACCTGAAGAGTGAATGTTTGATTACCAGATTCCCTCTGTATATTACAAACCAGAAAAACAAAACGAGAAGCAGCTGTTCTGGAACCAAGAAATCCCACATTACCTCATCAGGTTAGAAGCTGGATACATTCAGGGAATCAGGGATTTTTTTTTTTTAAAACAATACCCCTGAGGAGCCCCAGGTAATTCTTTAATTATACGGGAGGTATAATTAATTGGCAGCAATTAGGGTTAGCTGTCTTGGTCAGCAACAACACCTTTGGGATAGGGGGATTAGAACCTGGGACCTTTCGGGAACACTAGTCAGATGCCCAAATTGCTTGGCCACCTTGCCGGCCTTAAGAATGAAACCAGGTCTTTGTTGGGGAATCAGAGATGTGCATAAACCTGAGATGTTTACAGACTGGACCACAGCTACAATTTCAGGTTCCCACTTCAAGTCAGAAAGTGACAATTTGCGCTGCAGACAAGAGTAGGAATCTGGATTTCTACATTAAAAATGCATTTCAGATTAATAGTTCTGTCAAAAACACATTTCTGGACACACCATGCTCCCGTAACAAGAGCTGTGCAGAGTACCAGTGGATATGTGAAGGGCACTCCCTTTCATCCAATGTGACAAGACCTTACTTGGTGTGTCCTGTACTAGATCAATATAACCCATTTTGACTGTTCTGTTAAAACTATAATAAAGTATGCCAAATGTCATCCCACAGACTGGAATTATTCCTTAATTGTTTTTTAAACTGTCCTCATTTTCCACACCTCAGTGTTAATATCTACCCAAACCTGGAACACAAACTGACAGCACTGGGCCTTTAAACCAAACCACTCAATGGAGAGACTTATTTACACAAAGAAAATGAGACAAAAACATATTTAGTGCAGATGGAAAGTTTTGTGAAGGACTGACAGTTTGACCGATCAGAAACTCAATTTCAAATGATATACACAAAAATACCTTTGAGTCCCACACAAGGTTTTTTAACATTAGTTACTGGGATTATATGGCTGGCTCGAAGTGGTGCTGCCTAGTGATTTTCAATGGTGGCATTCATTCTGTGGCACAGTAGATCATGGCACATGCCAGGGAGGTGGTTTGCACTGCCAGGGGGCCATTACAATAAGATACTGAAGTATGTGTACTGAACTAATGTCTAAAATGACCTAAATGTTTGATTTATAAAAAAAAAAAAAATGTAACTTCCACAATTACGCACTTGAATAGGACAATGGCTGACAGGTCACACTGAAACATTTATTTACAGATCAGGGCAGGGCAGGCAGTGCATGCAGCATTGGTCATTTGAATAGTTAAATGTATCCAATTGAAATAAGTCATACACGTTTGGTTAATCTACTAAGGACCACTAAATCATCAAGACACACAGTGGAAAAATATTCTGTTATTACAGTTATTTACTAAGTGGATGAAGGATCCATATACACCTGCATCTACGTAAGTCAATGACAAAGCCTATGCAGAGTGTGTGTACTGGGTGTGTGTGTGTACAGACTAGTAGTAGGCCTCTCTGATCTTGGCCTGTAGAGTGTCACATGTCTTCTTGGCATCTCCCAGCAGCATGGATGTGTTGGGCTTGTAGAAGATTGGGTTGTCTACTGCAGCATAGCCCACACCCATGGTCCTCTTCATCACAATCACCTACAGTACAGGGAGGGAACCAGGGGTGAGGGGCTCACGTCACAGGTTTAATACTTTTATCAGAGACCAGCGTTCAATCCCAATGTTCAACCTTCCTACTTACCTGATTTACCCACTGTCTAAATAAAGCGTAAAGAGGCCTAGGAAGGCCTAGCAGCAAACCCAATCTTAAGCGCTGTTTCAGAACCATGAATTGAGTTAAGGAGTGGTGACAGAGCCAAAGGCTAGTAGAGCAGTCTTCATTACAGCCACATCTGCATGTCCTATCAATGACCCCTCTTCCAATAACTGACCTCTTAACAATATTAGACAAAACTAATGGCCAACTGGGCCTGCCCAGCATTTGTGATGCTTGATAGGATGTTACGTCCACAACTGTGAAGGCAACAGCTTTCTAAATACTTGACATTGTCAATTACAAAAACATTTAGACTTTATACATTTCAGTCATAACCCAGTGAAAGGCCCTTGTCAATACAGTTCCACTACATCCTTCCTGCCTCACCTGTTTGGACTTCCAGACCTCCAGGACAGGCATGCCGGCGATGATTGAGTTGGGGTCCTCCTGGGCTGCCGAGTTCACGGTGTCATTAGCCCCAACCACCAGCGTCAGGTCCGTCTCTGCACAAATCACACATCCAGTGAGAATCAGCATGAAGGTCCTGGCAGAGCTATAGATGATCCCAGCCAGGCAGCGTTACAGACAACCCTGTATCGGAGGGTTGCATGCGGAGTATTGGGATCACACCAATCAGTGAGAGTGTGTGTTCTGACCTTTGAAGTCTTCATTGATCTCATCCATCTCCAGCACCACGTCGTATGGGACGCCGGCCTCAGCCAGGAGAACGTTAAGCTGGCCAGGCATACGACCGGCCACAGGGTGGATACCAAACCTAGGAAGACAGACAGGGCTTTACAGCTTTCCTCTGTATTTGGAGAATGAAGACGTTTTCCACTTTAATGTGACCAGAACCAGATGGGTTTTGTCTTCTTTGACCATAAGAGGTGACCTGTCAGATTTCCTAACCAGGAAACACTAACATACAGTGGGATTGCAAAATCAACTGGGAAAACATTTCTAGAAAAGTTATTTTAGAACAGGCTAGTAGAACAAGATAACATCTCACTCCATGTCAGGAGGATGGACGATGCCCAAGTGAAACAAACGACAGCATGGGTGTGGAAAGACAGGGATGAAAGAAAAGAAACAGCATATACAGCTCCGGAAAACATTGAGACCACTGCACCTTTTTCTTTTTCCAAAAAAGTTGAAAAGGAAGGTTTTGAGTGAGGAAAAGAAGTGTTCAATTTGCAGTGGTCTCTTAATTTTAACCCTTCTGTTCCTCACTCAAAATCTTCCTTTTTGACTTTATTTGGAAAGGAAAAAAAAAAGAAAAGGTGCAGTGGTCTGTTCATTTCTTCCAGAGCTGTGTGTCAGGAAAGACAGGAGTGGAATAGAGAATGACTGCTAAGAGGTGGGACAGAGAGGGATGTTACAAGGACCAACCTGACAGTCTTGCCCTGCTCCACCAGCATCTTCACCATGTCAGCGATGGGGTACTGGGCCTTTGCCGCACACAGACCCCAACCTGTAATGAAACATTCACACTTCAACCTACACAACCACAGTAGGACTGGAAATGGATGGAATATTTCCCCCAAACTGAGGCGCATGGCTAAACCTGCTGTTTTGGCCCTGTAGCTACCGTGCTGTAGCGGCGTAAATCGTACCCGAGGACAAAACATTTGAGGCTGAGCAAGGTTTTTGCATCATTCTCATGTCATCTCTGGTGTTGCTTATGGCAACACTATAAAATGCAATAGCACATTAATGTGTTAGATGAGTCAGCTTGACAAGCTAAAAGAAAAACATTTTTGTATGTTTTTTTCCCCCATTCTGTTCTCATGTCCTACTCATCTAAACTGCAGTATTACCTAATCACCCTCCACATTTCCCCTCTCCTCCGTCATCCTCTTTCTTCTCTTTCCCCACTTCGTCTTCCAGCTCTCCCCTCATCCCACTCCCCCTTCTGTCTTAAATTATAGGATTTGTACCATCTGGGCGCAGGGGAGGGGAAGAGGGGGTGCGTGCGAGGGAACCCCTTTACGCCTGTGTGTATTATGGGATGGGGCGTAGACCAGACACATCAGAGCCCTATAAAGTGGGAGTTGAAGAAGAGGACATGCGTGCGAGAGGAACTCCCGCTCCCATGGGTCTGTTTAACGCTCGTCTGTAACTCTGCCCAGGACTATCAGCATATGGGGGTGTGCTCCGTTACTTGGTAGAGTCAAGAAGTTAGAGGTGCGAGGCCGGAGCTATATAAAATATTAAACTTATGAACTTAGTTTGGAACAAATCCCCATCCTTTGACCCACGGTGTTCCTCTGCTTCCACTACCTGTCCACAGATATTTAGACAAACAGCATCCTCTACTGGACGCTGTACATGGTCACGTTATGCCAGGTTTTATTACATCCTCTAACTGGGTAAATAACAGGATATACAGTTAGGTTTGGACACAGTCTCTCAGCTTTAATTTGAGGGTATTCACATCCACATTGGAGAAAGAGTTTAGGAATTAAAGCTCTTTAATATGTCGCCTCCTCTTTTCTCAAGGGACCAAAAGTAATTGAACAATTCGACTATTCCTTTTTCATTTCTTCATCAGTTAAGCATGTAAAAAGTCTGGAGTTGATTCCAGGTGTGGCATTCGCATTTGGAAGCTGTTGCTGTGAACCCACAACATGCGGTCAAAGGAGCAGTTTCGTACATTGAGAAAAATGTAAAAACACAAAAAGGCCTGGAAGTCCATGGAAGACAACAGTGGAGGATGATCATAGGATCCTTTCCATGGTAAAGAAAAACCCCTTTACAACATCCAGCCAAGTAAAGAACATTCTTCTGGGAGGTAGGCATATCATTGTCCAAGTCTACCCTAAAGAGAAGACTTAACGAGAGCAAAAACAGAGGGCTAACCACAAGGTGTAAGCCATTCATAAGCCTCAAAAATAGTAAGGCCAGATTAGACTTTGCCATAAAACATCTAAAAAAGCCAGGACAGTTCTGGAACAGCATTCTTTGGACAGATGAAACTAAAAATCAACCTGTACCAGAATGATGAGAAGAAAAATGTATGGAGAAGGCTTGGAACAGCTCATGATCCAAAGCAAACCACATAATCTGTAAAACATGGTGGAGGCAGTGTGATGGCATGGGCATGCATGGCTTCCAATGGCACTGGGTCACTAGTGTTTATTGATGTGACAAGACTGAAGCAGCCGGATGAATTCTGAAATGTATAGGGATATACACAAATCATCCATAACATTATGACCACCTGCCTCTTTTGCCGCCAAAACAGCCCTGACCCGTCAAGGCATGGACTCCACTAGACCTCTGAAGGTGTGCTGTGGTATCTGGCACCAAGACGTTAGCAGCAGATCCTTTAAGTTGCAAGGTGGGGCCTCCATGGATCAGACTTGTTTGTCCAGCACATCCCCCAGATGCTCAATTGGATTGAGCTCTGGGGAATTTGGAGGCCAAGTCAACACCTTGAACTCGTTGTGTTCCTCAAACCATTCCTGAACCATTTTTGCTTTGTGGCAAGGAGCATTATCCTGCTGAAAGAGGCCAATGCCATCAGGGAATACCAATGCCATGAAAGGGTGCATATGGTCTGCAACAATGCTTGGGTATATGGTCAAAGTAACATCCACATTAATGGCAGGTACCAAGGTTTCCCAGAAGAACATTGCCCAAAACATCACAGTCTTTGCTGGCTTGCCTTCTTCCCATAGTGCATCCTGGTGCCATGTGTTCTCCGGGGGAGCGACGCACATGTACCCAGCCATCCACGTGATGTAAAAGGAAACATGATTCATCAGACCAGACCACCTTCTTCCATTGCTATGTGGTCCAGTTCTGATGCTCACATGCCCATTGTAGGCACTTTTGGCAGTAGACAATGGCATAGGCACCCTGACTGGTCTGCGGCTGCGCAGCCCTGTACGCAACAAACTGCAATGCACTGTGTGTTCTGAAACCTTTCTATCAGTACCTGCATGAACTTTTTCAGCAATTTGGATCTATTGGATCGGACCACACAGGCTAGCCTTCGCTCCCTACGTGCATCAATGAGCTTTGGCCCAGACACCGGTTCACCTTCCTTGGACACTTTTGATAGGTACTGACCACTGCAGACCGGGCACAGCCCACAAGGGCTGCAGTTTTAGAGATGCTCTGACCCAGTCGTCTATTATCACTGTTATTCACTTCACCCGTCAGTGGTCATAATGTTATGGCTGATCAGTGTATTGTCTGCCCAGGTTCAGCCAAATGAAAAATGTAAACCTTACAATAACCTGGTTGCATAAGTGTTCATACCCTGAAACTAATACTTTGTTGAAGCTCCTTTTGATTTCATTATAGCACTCAGTCTTTTAGGGTAGGAGTCTAATCTTGACGTGGCAATACTTGCCCATTCTTCTTTGCAAAAGCACTCCAAATCTGTCAGATTACGAGGACATCTCCGGTGCACAGCCCTCTTCAGATCACAGATTGGATTCAGGTCTGGGCTCTGGCTGGGCCATTCCAAAATGTTAATTTTCTTCTGGTGAAGCCATGCTTTTGGAAATGTGATTTGGGTTGTGGTGAAAGGTGAACTTCCTCTTCAGCTGTCTAACGGACTAAGATTGCCTGGTATTTGGAACTGTTCATAATTCCCCCCACCCTGACTAAGGCCCTGGTTCCAGCTGAAGAAACAGCCACAAAACATGATGCTGCCACCACAATGCTTCACTGTGGGTATGGTGTTCTTTGGGTGATGTGCATCGCATCGCATCATCTTCCGCTTAATCCGGGGCCGGGTCGCGGGGGCAGCAGTCTAAGCAGGGATGCCCAGACTTCCCTCTCCCCAGACACTTCCTCCAGCTCTTCCGGGGGGACACCGAGGCGTTCCCAGGCCAGCCGGGAGACATAGTCCCTCCAGCGTGTCCTAGGTCTTCCCCGGGGTCTCTTCCCGGTGGGACGGGACCGGAACACCTTCCCAGGAAGGCGTTCCGGAGGCATCCGAAACAGATGCCCAAGCCACCTCAGCTGACCCCTCTCGATGTGGAGGAGCAGCGGCTCTACTCTGAGCTCCTCCCGGGTGACCGAGCTTCTCACCCTATCTCTAAGGGATCGCCCAGCCACCCTGCGGAGAAAGCTCATTTCGGCCGCCTGTATCCGGGATCTTGTCCTTTCGGTCATGACCCAAAGCTCATGACCATAGGTGAGAGTAGGAACGTAGATTGACCGGTAAATCGAGAGCTTCGCCTTACGGCTCAGCTCTTTCTTCACCACGACAGACCGATACATCGACCGCATTACTGCAGAAGCTGCACCGATCCGTCTGTCAATCTCCCGTTCCATCCTTCCCTCACTCGTGAACAGGACCCCTAGATACTTAAACTCCTCCACTTGAGGCAGGCACTCTCCACCAACCTGAAGTGGGCAAGCCACCCTTTTCCGACTGATGACCATGGCCTCGGATTTGGAGGTACTGATTTTCATCCCCACCGCTTCACACTCGGCTGCAAACCGTCCAAGTGCATGCTGGAGGTCCTGGCTTGAAGGGGCCAACACGACAACATCATCCGCAAAGAGCAGAGACGAAATCGTGTGGTCCCCAAACCTGACACCCTCCGGCCCCTGGCTGCGCCTAGAAATTCTGTCCATAAAAATTACGAACAGAACCGGTGACAAAGGGCAGCCCTGCCGGAGTCCAACATGCACAGGGAACAAGTCTGACTTACTGCCGGCAATGCGGACCAAGCTCCTGCTTCGGTCGTACAGGGACCTGACAGCCCTTAGCAAAGGACCCAGGACCCCATATTCCCGAAGCACCCTCCACAGGATGCCACGAGGGACACAGTCGAATGCCTTCTCCAAATCCACAAAACACATGTGGACTGGTTGGGCAAACTCCCATGAACCCTCCATCACCCTGTAGAGGGTATAGAGCTGGTCCAGTGTTCCGCGGCCAGGACGAAAACCACACTGTTCCTCCTGAATCCGAGGTTCTACTATCGGCCGTATTCTCCTCTCCAGAACCCTGGCATAGACTTTCCCGGGGAGGCTGAGAAGTGTGATCCCCCTATAGTTGGAACACACCCTCCGGTCCCCCTTCTTATAAAGAGGGACCACCACCCCGGTCTGCCATCCCAGAGGCACTGTCCCCGACTGCCACGCGATGTTGCACAGGCGTGTCAGCCAAGACAGCCCCACAACATCCAGAGACTTGAGGTACTCAGGGCGGATCTCATCCACCCCCGGTGCCTTGCCACCGAGGAGTTTCTTAACCACCTCGGTGACTTCAGCCCGGGTGATGGACGAGTCCACCTCTGAGCCCTCATCCTCTGCTTCCTCAATGGAAGACGTGACGGCGGGATTGAGGAGATCCTCGAAGTATTCCTTCCACCGCCCGACGACATCCTCAGTTGAGGTCAACAGCTGCCCACCTCTACTGTAAACAGCGTTGGTAGGGCACTGTTTCCCTCTCCTGAGGCGCCGGATGGTTTGCCAGAATCTCTTCGAGGCCAGCCGATAGTCCTTCTCCATGGCCTCACCGAACTCCTCCCAGGCCCGAGTTTTTGCCTCCACAACCACCCGGGCTGCAGCCCGCTTGGCCTGTCGGTACCCGTCAGCTGCGTCAGGAGTCCCACAAGCCAACCAGGCCTGATAGGACTCCTTCTTCAGCTTGACGGCATCCCTTACTTCCGGTGTCCACCACCGGGTTCGGGGATTGCCGCCTCGACAGGCACCGGAGACCTTACGGCCACAGCTCCGAGCGGCCGCTTCGACAATGGCGGTGGAGAACATGGTCCACTCGGACTCAATATCTCCAACCTCCCTCGGGATCCAGTCAAAGCTCTGCCGGAGGTGGGAGTTAAAGATCTCTCTGACAGGAGACTCGGCCAGACGTTCCCAGCAGACCCTTACAGTACACTTGGGCCTGCCGAGTCTGTCCAGCTTTCTCCCCCGCCATCGGATCCAACTCACCACCAGGTGATGATCAGTTGACAGCTCCGCCCCTCTCTTCACCCGAGTGTCCAAGACATACGGCCGCAGGTCAGATGAGACGACAACAAAGTCGATCATCGACCTGCGGCCTAGGGTGTCCTGGTGCCACGTGCACTGATGGACACCCTTATGCTTGAACATGGTGTTCGTTATGGACAAACTGTGACTAGCACAGAAGTCCAATAACTGAACACCACTCGGGTTCAGATCAGGGGGGCCGTTCCTCCCAATCACGCCCCTCCAGGTGTCACTGTCGTTGCCCACGTGGGCGTTGAAGTCCCCCAGTAGAACAATAGAGTCCCCAGTCGGAGCACTTTCCAGCACCCCTCCCAGAGACTCCAAGAAGGTCGGGTACTCTGCACTGCCGTTCGGCCCGTAGGCACAAACAACAGTGAGAGACCTATCCCCGACCCGTAGGCGCAGGGAAACGACCCTCTCGTTCACCGGGGTAAACTCCAACACATGGCGGCAGAGCTGGGGAGCTATAAGCAAACCCACACCAGCCCGCCGCCTCTCACCATGGGCAACTCCAGAGTGGTGAAGAGTCCATCCTCTCTCAAGGAGTGTGGTTCCAGAGCCCAAGCCGTGCGTAGAGGTGATCCCGACTACCTCTAATCGGAACCTCTCAACCTCACGCACTAGCTCAGGCTCCTTCCCCGCCAGCGAGGTGACATTCCACGTCCCTAGAGCTAGTTTCCGTGTCCAGAGATCGGGTTGTCTAGGCCCCTGCCTTCGACTGCCGCCCGATCCACCAGGCGCTCGCATACGAGCCCCAACCCCGGGCCTGGCTCCAGGGTGGGGCCCCGGCTGCGCCATACCGGGCGACGTCACGGTACTCAATATTTTTTTTCATCATTAAGGGGGGTTTGAACCGCTCTTAGTCTGACCCGTCGCCTAAGACCTGTTTGCCTTGGGAGACCCTACCAGGGGCATATAGCCCCAGACAACATAGCTCCTAGGGTCACTCGGGTACTCAAACCCCTCCACCACGTTAAGGTGGCAGTTCAAGGAGAGGTGGGTGATGTGCAGTATTGTTTTTGCACCAAACATACCTTTTGGAATTATGGCCAAAAAGTTCAAACTTGGTTCTTCAGACCATAACACATTTCCCACGTGCCGGGAGATTGTGGTTACATGTAGTACACAGCCAGTACTTGCCAGAAATTCCTACAGTTCCTTTAATGTTGCAGTAGGCCTCTTGGAAGCCTCCCTGACCAGTTTTTTTCTAGTCTTTTCATCAATTTCATCAGTTCTTGGTAATGTCTCTGTTGTGCCATCTTTTATCCACTTGATGACTGTCCTCACGGTGTTCCATGGTATAGCTAATGCTTTGGAAATTCTTTTGTACCCTTCTCCTGACTGATATCTTTCAACAACGAGATCCCTCTGATGCTTTGGAAATCTGATGGATTTTGGCAGGTATGTAAAGACTTCTATTTAATATGAGTTTGAATGTGATTGGTTAATTCTGAAAACAGCCACATCCCCAGTTATAAGAGGATGTGCACACTTATGCAACCAGCTTATTGTAAGGTTTTTATTTTTCATTTTCCCCCTCAAGGATTTCAGTTTGTTTTTTCAAATTGTTCACAATATAGGTCACATTAAAAGTGGAAAAAGTTCTGACATGATTTATCTTTGTCTCATTCTTTTACATCACAAGAACCTGGCATTTTAACAGGGGTGTGTAGACTTTTTATATCCACTGTATGTTAGATTATACATATCCTTCAGGTTACATTATTAAAACTACATGACCATAAACTTAAGTGATGGATGAAGAGCAGACACACCACATCCACATGGCTCTCCACACGCAACCATTATACATTGATGAACAGTGACACACAGGTGTTAAATCAGACTCCCTCCCAACTCTCCCGTTGTCCCCTGGGCAGATGTACAGAGAGGTGGTCTGCAGTCATTATGATGATGTTGCCACAGAGTATGTGTCTGGCTGTCTGTACTTGCAAGCACGTTTTCACTCCGTGCGCATGTGTTCAGTGCGTGTTCTAGTGTGAATACCTGGGGTGATGATGATGCTGTTGGCCTCTTTGATCAGTTCCACGGACTGGTCCACATTTACCTCTGTGTGGGTTCCTGTGATCTCCATGGGTTTCCCCCCTGCTGTGGAACTCGTCCCAAACCCTCCCAGGATCACGTTGGGCAGGGACCGGTTCATTGCCTGGGAAGATGGGTATTTAAAAGATTACATAGAAACCCAGTTATTGGATCTTTGGTTTACAACACGTAGAGGCTACAAATCTTTAAGTAATTTAAGCATCCTACAGCAGTGACCGAGAAGGTAAGAGCAACGAGAGACTGTAGCAGTACTCACCACACACATGATGTAGGAGAGGATGGCACCAGAAGAGCCAATCAGAGCTCCTACGATGGTCATGAGATTGTTATCCAATAGGAAACCTTCGGCACACAGTGCCCAACCAGAGTACGAGTTTAGCACAGTGATAACCACAGGCATGTCAGCACCCCCGATGGCCATGGTCAGAGTTACACCCTACAGGAGAAAAGGCTAATTCAGGACACAGTCACAAGACGACACAATCACTGGAATGTTGTTATTCATGAGTTTTTTGGGTGATAGCTCATTTTGCAACCCAGTAACTAAATAAACCATCTCTATAAATTCATTTCCATTTAGTATCATCTTTTAAAACTGTGGTATTTAAGGTACACAGTTGCAGTTTTTCCTACATCAGTCCAAACCACCAAGAGTTCAGGCTAAATAAAAAAAGACCTGACCTGAACTGAATAATGTTTTGTCCTTGGCATATATTTCTGAGCATGTCTGTTTAAAACATCAGCTCAGTGGTTCTCAAACATCTCCTGGAGACCGCCAGCAATTCCATGTTTTATATGCATCCCAAAGCTAACATACCTCGATCAACAAGTCAACAAATTATCAAGACCTCTGCAACTTTTTTTTTTCAGGTAAGCAGGTTCAGGGCTACAGACAGATCTGGGGGAGCCCCAGGGAAGGTTAAAGAACCACTGCTTTAGCGGTCTTCTCACCATGACGGTTGAGAGCCCAGACACCCCAACCAGACAGCCCATGCCAGTAGCGTAGTCAGCGCTGAGCATGAACGGAACCATACCGCCAACAGACGCTGCCATCAGACTGGCATTCATAACGTGTCGACCCGGCAACATCAGCGGGGCGGAGTTCAGAATGCCTGACAACATTGAGGAAATAATAAAAGAATATTCAGCTGGACCCACATCAAAGAAATCAATGCAAAACTGGGAATTATGAGTACAGAAAACAGCATTTCAAAGTCTGATTTGAGAACAGAGTGTAGGGAATCCTCATTGATTAAAGAGTGCCGGCAGAGTGTCGTCTTGTATTGATAACAGACCATCTGGCAGGGACTCCCAGCTTCAGTCTGTTTCTCATCATCAGTGATCAAACAGGAAACTGACGTTTACTAAACACAATGCCTTGATTCTATCTGCAGCAGATTATCTATTACAGATAAAAAAAAGGTTGTCTGACTGGTCTTTTTTATACATCCATACATACAATCCAAAAAGAGGATTCCCCTCCTCCCAAACATAGAAACTATTATCTTCCCCCAACCACAGAATTCCTAAAAGGTCTTCCAACTGTTCCCAAGTCAGGCATGCACTAATCAGCCACGTAGCCTAGATTTCCCATGAGACCTTTAGCTTTGGCCAGATTAAAGTATGCAATAAGTTTCAAAATGACAGCGGTAAGAGCGAGCAAAAGACTGTGAGGGACTCAGCAAATATACATGTATGACTGTTTGCGTGCATGCACCTTCCTGTATGTATCCATCTGTTCATGGCTGTCCACAATACCTTGCAGCTTGCCATAGGCCACCAGTGATCCACTGAAGGTGACCCCTCCGATGTATGTGCCAATGTAGGCCACAGTCTTCACCATGTTGGCCGCAGGGTGTACATCTAGGTGGGGGTACTCGATCATGTACTCCGCCACACAGGTCAGCACTGCAGCCAGACCCACGAGGCTGTGAAAGGCAGCTACTAGCTGGGGCAGGTCTGTGATCTCTATTCGCTTAGCAATGGTCAAGCCTGCAGAAGGGAGGGGGGGTGGGGGGGTTACAAGGTATTCCGTGGTTCCCAACCTTTTTCAGTTACTGTACCACCAACATGATTTTGCTTGAGTAGCCCCCCCCCCCCCAACAACAGTATGTACACTCCTAATCCTAGAAGCTGCATATAGTGACAACAGTCTGGAGACACGACTTAACCCTAATATTACACGCACGAGAGGATTTAAGACAGATTTGCTGAGCGCAAGCAAACCAAAAGAATTACCCACTAGCCAACTTTTCCTAAAAATATAGAGAGCGAGATCCAAAGGTATTTTTACAGCACAGTTTTGGCTCTGTGCTCCAGCACTGTTTTGAAATAATGCAATGACTATGCAGTCAGACTGTCAGCTTTCATTTTAGGTTATTTTCATCGATATCAAGAGGAAACATTTCGAAAAAGTAAAGCACATCTTGAACCATCTCCCCAGAAGTATTTGGACAAGTGGCTACACAGCCGTTTCTTATTTGCCAGGTGTGAGAGCTGTCAATTTCTTATCCAGATCAAAGAAATGTCAGTGCAAATCAAGCTGGTCATCATGAGGCAGAAAAATCATAGCGCATTGATCATGGATAGCGGAAACATTAGCCATGACCAAATCAACAGTTCGGTTATGAAAGAAAGCACTGGTGAGGTTAGGAACATCAAACATGGCAGACCAAAGAATACTTCCAATGGTGACCAACAAAAATGCTTCAAAGATGTTTGTAATGCATTACAAAGGGTCAAAAACACAATCTGATAGGGATGATTGTCTGCAACTTAAAAAACAGTATTTGAATTCTACACCTTTTCGTATTTTGTTTTGACCTACATACCAGGCATACTGACGGTAACAGAGACAGCTGAACTGCTCACCTCCATAGAACTGGCTAATGGAAAATTCCATTGTGATAAAAATCCTATCCACCCAGTTACCACAGCAACTGACACTGGGAATAGATAGGATGTGTTGAAATTGGACATGGTACATAACCATGGATGGGACCTCAGTTTAAGCCACTGTGCAGAGAAGTGTTACCAATATGCTGGACATGCCTAATACATACCTAGGGTTCCTCCAGTTGCCATGGCAGCACTCATCTGCGCCAGCAGCTCAGGGGAGGGCTTCAGGGAGCCGAGGGTGGCAGCAAGGCCCCCTGCTACCCCCATTATACCCAGGGCATTCCCCAGCCGGCTGGTGCCCTGCGAAGACAGCCCTGCCAACGCTCCAACACAGCACATTCCGGAGCCCAGGTACATCATCTGGAAAGAACAAGTGTAACACACATCACCTGGAATACTCCGTTTAACAACTGTAATCACATCATCTGGAATACAATGTTTTCCATGAAACAACAAAAGCCCGATGTCACCTGCTCGATGTTGTAGCCAGCAGCTACAGACGCCCCGTATCCTCCAATGAAGATGCCCGTTGGCAGGGCATACAGGTAGTTGTACTCTGGAGGGTCTGTAGGACGCTTAAACATGTCTAGCATCCTCTGGGTGATCATGAAACCACCTGGAAGGACAGAGGCAGTCAAACAGTGTACCTGTGTGAGAGACTTGTTGGGCCATGAAATCTGCACAAAAGACAGCAAAGCCTGAAACATTTCCCACAAAGAAAGGACCTGGTGGTAGGACTATGTATTCCCCCCAAAAAATAGATCTGAGCTAAAGATTCAGAAAAGACAGTGTGTGTTAGATCCAGGTCTATGTTTACACATGAAGACCAGATACGCCACAAAGAAAAAGGCCACTACCAACTTTTGGGTTAGGTTTAGAGTAAAACTGAAAACGGGGCATAGTGTTAGAAATGGGGTTACTTTTAGGTTTAGACATCATAGTTTATGTTCAAGTATTAGAGCTACGTTAAGTTAAAGCACAAAGGTATTCCGGTTAAGGTACATTGATTTATGGTTTTCCAGTCCCGTACAAGGACAGAAAAGTGTGTGTGTGTGTGACTCAGACCTGCAATGTTGATAGAGGACACAAAGGCTGCAGCCAGAGCCAGGCTCTCTGGAACAGAGGAGGGATGGAGCCCACCCCCCATCAGGACCAGCCCGCCCACAGCAGTCAGACCTGCCGCAGGGAGCAAAGGACAAATGTTCACACACCCTGACGGAGCACACTTACTCAATAATGAAACAGGAATAATGAGCAGGAAGGACTGTCCCCTGGCCTTTCCCTACCCTTGTATTCACTACTTACTAAAAAGCTGAAACCCAAAATGGGGCGGAACGTGTCAATACAAAACACTTGTTTTCATACAGTAAGGGCGCCCTGACGTATACGACCCAACAGTGACCTGACCTCTGACCTGAAATTGCGTTGGTGACAGACATGAGCGGTGAGTGGAGGGCAGGGGTTACGCCCCACACCGTGTGGTATCCTACAATGCCGGCCAGGCCGAAGGTGGTGACCATCTGGGTGAAGGCAGCGTTGGGCGAAGCGAGACCCAGAGCCAGACAGGTAGAAAGACCTGGGGACAGAGACACAGTGTGTAGGTGAGAGAGACAGTGGATGTGTGTGTGTTTGTGTGGATGTGGGCGTGTGGATGTGGGCGTGTGGGAGACACCTGCAGTATAGACACCAGCATTGGTCAAGGTCTTCTGAAAGGGTGAGACTACAGCTGCCTTCTCTGCCGCCAGCTCTGCCACGGTCTTCTGTTTGACTGGAGCAGCCGGGGGGGCTGTCTTGGGCTGGGGGGGTGGGAACATCTTCCTGCCCTCCTGGAGGAATACATTGACAAACAGAGGCAAAGAGGCAATTGAGAACTATTTTATGCAAGGTAGACAAATCTGTCAAACAACCAGTTGAGTACAAAAACAGAACAATGATCCGTCCCCAGTTAAAAAGCATGATTCATTCTTTGTTTAATATCTGGTAAGGTGATACGCTTCGTGCTCTCCGCTTTTCTAGTCTACTATAAACACTGTCAGAGTCAAAAATGTCAAACCAAGACATTCCTTGGAAAAGGTACATTTCAAGAGCCATTTCATAACAAGCGTTCCCGTTTCACACGAGCAGGGCTATCTATAGCCAGATGGGTTTCAGCTGTGAGGGGATCAGTTCATTCACATATGGCTCTCTAGAGCGATGGCTCACGGGTCACGTTGGTGAAGCGTCACTCAGAGTACGCGTCCCCGTTCCAGGCCGGGTTTGAGCACGTTGACAGGCAGGCCCGGTTCATGGAACCATGCTCCTCACCTACCTTCACATCAGTAGAAACCCACGCTACACACCTGCAGGACCATGGTTCCTCTGATGACATGGTCCAACGTGCCATGGTCAAACTCCTCCTTGGGTTCAAAGTGGAAGTAGTCTTTGTCTGGGCTGGTGCAGAACGTGTAGCGGATGAGACATCACATGGAGGGCCGGGGAAATCACATGAAAACCTCATTAATACAGGTACTGTGCTCACAGTGGATACATCACTTCTCTTATGAAACAACACTGAGGGTTTTCCCACCAGTACGTTCACTTCTAATGTGTCGGACTCGGTTCTAAAACGGTGAACGTGACAAATAGAACCATGTGTTGTTTGAAATGAACCCCCGGAATTTAAACCCTGCTGCTGCGAGACAACAGTTAATTCAAACCACTTTGTCAAACAGAATTCCTCCTCCCTCGATACCTGATGGCCTTGAGCAGTTTGAGCACGTTGTTGGAGTAGAGAGAACTGGCCTGGGTTGGCATTCGGCTTGGCAGGTCTGTGTAGCCTATGTGTGTAACACCCTGGGGAGAAACATTTTACTAACCCAACGGTCCAGTAACGCACAGATCTTACCCAGACATGCAGCTAAACACAGTTCAGTAGTAAAATCAAAGGAGTAGAAACTCCCTAGTGTTACCTATTTTTATCCACCAAAGCTTATATTGGCTGTGGTAATTATGGAGAGACCGGTGAACAGGAGAAAATAGTTTGGTGTTGAACCCTGGTCTCTGACTGGGATCAGAGTATATGTATGGAGTGGAGAGTGTTAACACTTAACACTGGACCACAGCGGAGCACACTAAAATGTTAACCTTGAATTAATGTGCTTGCTAAGTTAGTCGAAATGCAATTGGTGGACAAATTAAACCCAGTCCTGGACCAAAAAAAGTACATTCTAGGCACAGCACCAATATTCCTGAAGGAAGCAGGTGTCCTCACCTTGTGAATATGCAGCTCTCCAGGCTTGGTGGTCTCAATGTTTCCTCCAGCCTCAGCTGCCAGATCTACCACCACTGAGCCATCCTTCATCGACTCCACCATCTGAGTTTTGATCAGGATGGGGGCTCGCTTGCCTACAGGGCCCAGTCAGAGATCGTAAATTCAATTATTAGGAGAGAAAATACAGATGACATGGTCAAAGGAGGGTGAAAGGAGAAACAAGCATGTAGTATGAAAGAATGAATGAACAAATCAAGGAGATTAAATTCATAAATTCATAAATCAAAGTTCACCTGGGATGAGGGCAGTACTGATAAGGATGTCCACTTCTTTACACTGCTTGGCAAACAACTCCATCTCAGCTGCTATAAACTCTGGGGACATTTCCTTGGCGTAACCTCCCACACCATCACCAGATTCCTTAATATGCACCTCCAAAGGTTCTGCCCCGAATGACTTAAACTGCTCCAGAGCTGCAGGTCTGTCGGTGGACACAAAACATCATTATTATGTGACTGTACCTAACATTCACTTGGTAATACAGCCCACCTAGTGCCAAAACCTTTAATAAACAAGGCATGAGGGGGTGTTTTAGAAGACCAACATACAGGACCAAGAGCTGTTCTCAGGCACAATGCATCATGGCAGTAAAAAGTGATGTGATGTCACACCAGTGGTATACAGTATCTTATAAACCGGGTGGTTTGAATCCTGAATGCTGATTGGATGTTAGCTGTGGTATATGAGACTGTATACCAAGGGCACGACATCACATACATTTCTTTGAGCTAATTACATTGGTAACCCAGTTAAAAGCCAAATTAGGCATCAGGGGTTTGTCAATATAATGCCAATATGCCACGGCTAAGCATTGTGTCCAGGTACTCCATGATGGGTTGTGCTAAATAACAGCTTTTAGCCATGGTATATTGGCCATTTACCACAACCCCTCGTCCCTTGTTCCTATCCTCCAATCACCAACCAGGATTCAATCCTCCCTGTTGATAAGACACTGTATAACACAGGCAGGACATCACATCACTGTTTAGCGCACCAATTTGGCTGGTAAATGGTAAGAGCAGTAAGGCATATTGGGGGTTCGTGGCACCCCTCGTGCCTTATTGCTTACATATGCCACTTGGCCATCAACCAATCACCATTCAGGATTTGAACCACTCGGTTTATAATTGGTAATATAGCCCACCTAGTATCGAAGCCTCTGACAATAGCTCCCATTGATTTGGCAGCTCCAGCTGCAGCCAAACCAGCCACTCCACCTCCTATGACCAGGACCTGGAAGGGTAAACAAAATGGCACTCAGATATAATAACTTTAAGAGTTCTATGTTCTTGCGTTAGTATTCAGTCCCATCAGTTACTCCAGCTATAGAAGTTACCTTGGCTGGGGGGACCTTCCCTGCTGCGGTGATCTGACCAGTAAAAAATCTGCCAAAGTGGTTAGCAGCCAGAACCACAGCCTTGTACCTGAATGGCAAGGACACAAACAGAAGAAAACATATGTGTGTTTTGAGACCGTGCCCACACATGCAAAGGTTGACATGCTTGCAAGTGTTTGTATGCACGCACAGGTATATCCATGTGCTTTCACTCACCC
Organism: Esox lucius; assembly: GCF_011004845.1. NCBI lineage: Eukaryota > Metazoa > Chordata > Actinopteri > Esociformes > Esocidae > Esox > Esox lucius. The sequence goes on along the minus strand of NC_047570.1, from coordinate 27,352,329 downwards.
TGCGATGTTAGCCATGGAGCTGAGGGCGTCATAGCCCTGGGCGATGGTGACACGGGGAACCTGGTCCATGGCCAGCACAGTGCATCGACTCTGGGCCAGCTTCTCCATGAGCTCAGGGTTTTGGGCTGGGTAGATGAAACTCACCAGGGTGGACTTGGGCTTCAGCAGCTCTGCCTCATGCTTCCCTGTAGCTTCATTCAACACTGGCCCTCGTACCTGCAGAGATGTAAAGAGAGAAGATCAGTCAGATGTTTTGGGTGGCTGTAGGACGGCAAGCAATGAATGAGGAATAGTTTCAGCTGCTTTGCATCCTCATCTTACAGACAGCAACAAACATTCTCTGATTACCTGGTTTGACTGGTGCTAAACCAACACTCAGACATAAGCCAACAAGCATTGAAAGGGCATTGTCGTAACTGGCTTAATTTGAACATGTATTTAGCTGGAATTAGGATCTGGCCCTGCATAGATCAACACATTTAGTTTTCTAACAACACATTCCAGGGATCTGCAAACAAGTCATCTTGCGCTCAAAATTGTATTACTATAAATTCAGTCCCAAACCACAGCTCAGTACTGACCTTAAGGACCAGGTCAGAGCCAAACGCCCCATCAGTGTCTGTGATGGAAGCACCAGCATTTATATACATCTGGTCAGAGAACTTGGCGTGTTCTCCTGCTCCAGACTCCACCTGGACATTAAAACCCTGTTTGACCAACAGCTCCACCCCCGCAGGGGACACAGCAACACGACGCTCATTCTTAAAGATCTCCTTGGGAACTCCCACCACCAGGTCCTTATACAGCCGCCCTGCAGCGAGTAAGACACACAAACACACAGGATTATAGCGTCACCAGTAACAACATGAAGGGCAAACCCAATTCTAAGTTCAGAAAACACTAGTAGTTTATTTCAAGAACAGGTGGGGACAGTTGAGAGAAGTTCAGAGTAAAGTAGGCTGAAAGGGAAACTGTGGAAGTAATGGTGCAGGAGTATGGAAGCGTGGAAGTAAAGCGGGAAGTGAAGCTGGCTCCAGCGTGCCAAGTCAAGGCTTGACCACTGTGCAAACTAGTTACATAAAAAAAAGCAGTGAGGTTCCGCAGCGGGAAGTGAGGTGGGCTTGAGGGGCCAGTGGAGTCAGGTTTCACATAGGAGTCCTTATACGGTGATGACCTCCCCGGCACAGAGACATTATTAGCAGCTGGTTGGCAGCAAGCCAGTCCCTTCGCCACGACAAGGCCGGCTCTGCGCCGTCTCTCAAACACACTCTCAGACAGTTCCAAACTCAGCTCCACTTGGGTAAACCACCCAGTAAACCCCAAAACTTCAACAAGCAACCACTCCAGCACAGAGACCTCAGTCAGTGACAACACAATGTACTGTTTAACATGTAGATTAAAAGCAGAACAGCAGACTCCACATTTCACCTTTAACTGACCTCCCTAATAGACTCTTTACACAGGTTAGCACCGCAGTGGAGTTAGCCACAACCGGTTTAGCAAGCAATAGAAATGTTTCGTTCATTCATTTGTTTCATTGTTTTCTATTACAACAGACATACCAACCCCTATTCCTAACAACTGTTGCTGCTTTGTTTAAAATGTTCCACTCTTCCAGAAAAAGAGAGGGGTGAAAAAAAATGGTCTTCAACTATTGTTTACTTTATCAATGCCATTAGTAGGACAGAAAGGTAAACATGAGAAAACACCAAGAAGCCAGGCAAAGCCAGCTGGCCTACTGTGACAACGTTCCGGTTGCATGAGTCCTGCATGTCCTACCTTTAGCAGGCTCGCTGTTCCAGAGCTGTGGGAAGGTCCTGAAGGTCCGTGGCCCAGGAGCGTGTTGACGGACACCTTGCTGGAGCAAGGTTACAGTGGAGCCACAGCAGGAGACGCAGCGCAACAGAGAGGACATGGCTACCGCTGCTCAGTGCTCAGGGACTGGCCGGTAGTTGTTGCTCAGTTCAACAGCTCCTAGAGATACAGACAGGTGCGAAAGGTGGGGGCTTCTTTGAACACTACACATGTGTGCTGCTTCAGACAACCGAGCTTATCATATAGCCCCGGAAAATCCTAAACACACACACACAGACTCACTCTCTCACTCTTCAGCTGCTGGGCCTAGTGATGGCAGCGTGACATGTCAGCACAGAGAGGACAGAACATAGGGCACAGGGCTGGATACACACTCCACGCAACTACGCGAGATCTGGAAATGTGACGGCAGTGTGGTTCTGTGCCAAGAACTTTCCTGACTGCCATGCTGGAGGCTGAATCACGAGACCGTAATATAGATAGAGTAGGGACAGGATAAGAGCGGGGTAGGCCTGGGGGTAGAGGCAGAGGGGGAGTGCTAGGGAGAACCAAGCACTAAATGCATGCAGAAACTGGGTCAGAGAAAAGAGGGATTCCACCCACATGTGGCTTGGTAGCGCAGAGGACAGTCAAATTACACATATACACACGCACCATTTTCTAATTCATTACTGGACTCATTCACTCACCTCTACCGTTTTCTCTTGTTCTTTCTGTCGCTCACTTTCTGGCCGTGCCACTGAAATATTATTCAGAGGTCGAATGCTGTGACACGCGTCTCAACAACAAACTGTTGCTGTAAATAACTTGGAGTACATGTTTCCATGCAAGACCTACTCCCATGCACGACCGTTGCTTTCATTCATGACGTTCATTCATTCAGTTGTACAAAGTTACGATAAAATAGAACCGTTATACTGTGAACGGTGGGTACAGCAATTGGTCTCACCTGTGTCTTTTGCAGAATTTAAACACCTGTAAGGGAACTGCAGAAGGCCTATCTGATAAAATAAGCAATTGTTTGGTCGTTACGACCTTCGCTGTTTGAGGCGGGCACAAGGAAGTTTCGCTATCGCAGGTTTATTTATAACAGAGATCATGTGATTAAACAAAAGATCTCGCACAAGGCTGACTTTCATTTGGATGAAAGACAAGAGGGCAATGACTTTGATTCAATCAGAATACAGACAGAAAACGACCAAACGAAACGTTTGTTGTAAACGTAAAAAACTTGCAAAAAAGTTGTTTGCGTACAATTTCCACAAGGTGGCACCAGTGTCACGTGTCTTGATAGCAGCTTTCCGTAGATGGACAACTAAAACGAAATCAGGAGTTTAAAGAAAACTTTGCCCTGCTTTATCAACTTTCACACAGTTTAATATCTTTATAGATATTTATGACAAACCGTAAATATGTAATTCTCCATTCTCACCAAGATACAATTTAATAGATGTATTATACATTTCCCTGTTAAGTAAGATAACTGCGAATGAACCAATGGAGTGACTACAGTTGTCCATTTTAATTTTGACACATGGCTGCTGTAAACATTGATATGAAGCATGATAGCTAGTGTCTGTGCAGTTGTTCAGTAATTTCTCTTGCGAAAAAGAATGACGAACTCTTTGGAGACAATTGTCTAGTAAGTGGCTACAAATAGCAAACCATGGAGTCCTTTCTTTGCATCTCCTTTATTAAGTTGTTAGCTAAATAAGGCTGCCTTCCAAAGCTATTTGGCTTTTTAACTTGTAACCACTACGGTGCAGTACTTTAGACCGGATCATTCATATCTGGCTAGCTTAGGGGCGGTTCTTCATACAAATATATCATCCATGTTTCTCATTCTCTTACAGACGACTCGAGGCATCTTTCCATTGCTCTGTGATGGAGGTATCTCTGAGAGTATTGCCAGTGGACCGAGTGGACCGCGGTACCCAGAGGATCAGACTAGGCACAGGGCTGATGTCCTCCCTCAGGCTGGGCCTGGGATCTCCTGTCCTGGTGGTTCTCTCTGAAGGGTCCTGTCTATGTACCGCCTGGCCCAGGCCTGACCTGGTCGACGGATTCGTACAGATTGACATGAAATGTTGCTCTCCAAATCTTATCATTAACCAAGTTATACCTACACATCTTATCCTAAGCACACCCCTAAATCCCAGCCCTGACATCCATCCTAGACCCATCTTTAGCCCACTCCCCCACAGCCTCTGTCCAATGCCTGGCCCCAGTCTAACCCCAGTTTCCTGCCCCAAACTGAAAAGCGTCAGAGTAACAGTGGTTGTGCAAAATGTAGAGTTCAAGAAAACTACCCCTCCCGGTTTCATCCATGAACTAGTAAAAGACATGCTGAAAGGGATTTATGTCCATGAGAAACATGTGGTAGATGTGGTTGATTATGACACAGACATTAAACTGATAGTCATCGAGAGCCTGAACACAGAGTCCATAGTGACTGGTCTGGTCACGTCTAAGACAGGGATAGAAATTACAGGGACAATGACCCTCAGGCACTACAAAGGACAGCTACAGGACCAGCCCCGGGTCCCGCTGGGAGGACTGGAGGAGGTGAGTATCCGGGATGGAACTCTGAATTGTGCTCCTTCATCAAATTTTTCAACAGTGACTTTCCTCATCTCCTAATTGTCCATCATTAATGTGAAATATATATGCAGGAGAAAGCAATATGGATGTTGCATATATATATATCCAGTTTCAGTTACTATTCACCTTCATTGCTTCACTCCAGATGGAGACGAAAGAGTTGAAGACTTCCTGTACAGTCCAACTTTTATCAGGCTGTGTCCCAAATGCCACCCCATTCCCTACTTAGTGCACTGCTTTTGATCAGAGCCCTATGGGAAAAGGGTGCCCATGGGTACTGGTGAAAGGAGACAGCGTTATCCTGTAGATGCAATCGAGGTCACAAATCTCAGTTTTCTCTGTGACTGCAGGTGTCGGCGTGTCTAAGAGAGATGCTGCGCCTGCCCCTACTGTACCCTGGCACCCTGTACTCCCTGGGTCTCTCCTGTCCTAGAGGGGTGCTCCTGGCTGGGCCGCCGGGGGTTGGAAAGACCCTTCTGGTCCGCTGCCTGGTAGGGGAGGTGGGAGCCAGCCTGGTCACAGTCAGAGGACCAGAGGTAAGAGGCCACACATACAGGTTGTATTCCAGTTCATCCTTGCTTTAGTTCCCTGTGTCTTTTTCCCGCATTCTCACCTGTCTTGAAGGAGCATGTCAGGGCCCCTTCCCTTGTCCAGTGGATTTTGAGATGGAGAGGGGGGAGGCATTGAGGAAGTGTAACACAAAAACCAAATGATTTGGACGTTGACCTAACCCTGCCCTCTCTTTGCCCAAGGTGGTCGGGTCTCGGCCAGGGGAGAGCGAGGAGAGGCTGCGTGCCGTGTTTAGGCAGGCCCGGGCAGCGGCAGAAGAGGGTCCATGTGTGTTGTTCCTAGACGAACTGGACTCCCTCTGTCCCAGACGGACTGGGTCCTCCGCACCTGAAAACCGTCTGGTTGCCCAGCTGCTCACACTCATGGACGGCATGGACAAATCAGAACGCTTCCTGGTTGTAGGAGCCACCAATCAGCCGGACAGCTTGGACCCGGCTCTACGGAGGCCTGGGAGGTTTGACAGAGAGGTGATTGGATGTTGTTACCTCAGAGTGCTGATTTAATGTTGTTACCTCAGAGAGGTGATTTAATGTTGTTTGTCTGTAAAACATGATAGGCTGTCCTGTGTCTGTAAACAGGGTTCTTTGCAATGGTTTTCCACTCTATCTAATGTGTTGGTCCAGGTTGTCATCGGTGCACCTACAGTACAGCAGCGTTTTTCAATCCTGTCAGTATTGTGCCATGCTATGCCAATGTGCACCAGTGTGGACCTGACAGAGCTGGCCAAGAGAACCACAGGGTATGTGGGTGCTGACCTCAGTGCCCTCTGCCGCGAGGCTGCCATGCTGGCAATACGATGCAACACACAGGTAGGCATGGACCACACACACACACTTCTCAACCCAGTAACAGAACACACACACACACACACACAAGTATATGACACCATACACAGTTCATAAACCGTTTTGCTTTACTTGTCAAAACATGCCCCTTTACTGACTGCCTTCATAATGACCCTGTTTCTTTACTGACTGCCTTCATAATGACCCTGTTTTCTTTACTGACTGTCTTCACAATGACCCTGTTTTCTTTACTGACTGCCTTCATAATGACCCTGTTTCTTTACTGACTGCCTTCATAATGACCCTGTTTCTTTACTGACTGCCTTCATAATGACCCTGTTTTCTTTACTGACTGCCTTCATAATGACCCTGTTTTCTTTACTGACTGCCTTCATAATGACCCTGTTTCTTTACTGACTGCCTTCATAATGACCCTGTTTCTTTACTGACTGCCTTCATAATGACCCTGCTTCTTTACTGACTGCCTTCATAATGACCCTGCTTCTTTACTGACTGCCTTCATAATGACCCTGCTTCTTTACTGACAGTTTCCTACCTTGTTCCTCGTTGACTGTATCCGTACTGAATGCCTCCTGCTGTTTTTTTGTGGTGCATATGTGCTCAGGGTTCAGGGGAGCAGGCTATCACCATGGACCACTTCCTGTCTGCCCTGAAGACTGTCCGTCCATCATGTCTTAGGGGCAGTCTTGGACAGACAGACCTCCCAGACATCTCTTGGGGACAGATAGGAGGCCTGGAAGAAGTCAAACTTAAACTTAAACAGGTACTGTAACCAGTCTGAACCAACTAGACAATCTGAGCCACGCTGGATAATTTGAACCATCCTGGATAATCTGAACTATACTGGATAGTCTGAACCATATTAGACAATCTGAACCATACTGGATAATCTGAACTATACTGGATAGCCTGAACCATATTAGACAATCTGAACCCTACTGGATAATCTGAACCATACCGGATAATCTGAACTATACTGGATAGCCTGAACCATATTAGACAATCTGAACCCTACTGGATAATCTGAACTATACTGGATAATCTGAACTATACTGGATAGCCTGAACCATATTAGACAATCTGAACCCTACTGGATAATCTGAACTCTACTGGATAGTCTGAACCATATTAGACAATCTGAACCCTACTGGATAATCTGAACTATACTGGATAATCTGAACTATTGCATTGCATTGCATCATCTTCCGCTTATCCGGGGCCGGGTCGCGGGGGCAGCAGTCTAAGCAGGGATGCCCAGACTTCCCTCTCCCCAGACACTTCCTCCAGCTCTTCCGGGGGGACACCGAGGCGTTCCCAGGCCAGCCGGGAGACATAGTCCCTCCAGCGTGTCCTAGGTCTTCCCCGGGGTCTCTTCCCGGTGGGACGGGACCGGAACACCTTCCCAGGAAGGCGTTCCGGAGGCATCCGAAACAGATGCCCAAGCCACCTCAGCTGACCCCTCTCGATGTGGAGGAGCAGCGGCTCTACTCTGAGCTCCTCCCGGGTGACCGAGCTTCTCACCCTATCTCTAAGGGATCGCCCAGCCACCCTGCGGAGAAAGCTCATTTCGGCCGCCTGTATCCGGGATCTTGTCCTTTCGGTCATGACCCAAAGCTCATGACCATAGGTGAGAGTAGGAACGTAGATTGACCGGTAAATCGAGAGCTTCGCCTTGCGGCTCAGCTCTTTCTTCACCACGACAGACCGATACATCGACCGCATTACTGCAGAAGCTGCACCGATCCGTCTGTCAATCTCCCGTTCCATCCTTCCCTCACTCGTGAACAGGACCCCTAGATACTTAAACTCCTCCACTTGAGGCAGGCACTCTCCACCAACCTGAAGTGGGCAAGCCACCCTTTTCCGACTGAGGACCATTGGCCTCGGATTTGGAGGTACTTATTTTCTTCCCCACCGCTTCACACTCGGCTGCAAACCGTCCAAGTGCATGCTGAAGGTCCTGGCTTGAAGGGGCCAACACGACAACATCATCCGCAAAGAGCAGAGACGAAATCGTGTGGTCCCCAAACCTGACACCCTCCGGCCCCTGGCTGCGCCTAGAAATTCTGTCCATAAAAATTACGAACAGAACCGGTGACAAAGGGCAGCCCTGCCGGAGTCCAACATGCACAGGGAACAAGTCTGACTTACTGCCGGCAATGCGGACCAAGCTCCTGCTTCGGTCGTACAGGGACCTGACAGCCCTTAGCAAAGGACCCAGGACCCCATATTCCCGAAGCACTCTCCACAGGATGCCGCGAGGGACACAGTCGAATGCCTTCTCCAAATCCACAAAACACATGTGGACTGGTTGGGCAAACTCCCATGAACCCTCCATCACCCTGTAGAGGGTATAGAGCTGGTCCAGTGTTCCACGGCCTGGACGAAAACCACACTGTTCCTCCTGAATCCGAGGTTCTACTATCGGCCGTATTCTCCTCTCCAGAACCCTGGCATAGACTTTCCCGGGGAGGCTGAGAAGTGTGATCCCCCTATAGTTGGAACACACCCTCCGGTCCCCCTTCTTATAAAGAGGGACCACCACCCCGGTCTGCCATCCCAGAGGCACTGTCCCCGACTGCCACGCGATGTTGCACAGGCGTGTCAGCCAAGACAGCCCCACAACATCCAGAGACTTGAGGTACTCAGGGCGGATCTCATCCACCCCCGGTGCCTTGCCACCGAGGAGTTTCTCAACCACCTCGGTGACTTCAGCCCGGGTGATGGACGAGTCCACCTCTGAGCCTTCATCCTCTGCTTCCTCAATGGAAGACGTGACGGCGGGATTGAGGAGATCCTCGAAGTACTCCTTCCACCGCCCGACGACATCCCCAGTTGAGGTCAACAGCTGCCCACCTCTACTGTAAACAGCGTTGGTAGGGCACTGTTTCCCTCTCCTGAGGCGCCGGATGGTTTGCCAGAATCTCTTCGAGGCCAGCAGATAGTCCTTCTCCATGGCCTCACCGAACTCCTCCCAGGCCCGAGTTTTTGCCTCCACAACCACCCGGGCTGCAGTCCGCTTGGCCTGTCGGTACCCGTCAGCTGCCTCTGGAGTCCCACAAGCCAACCAGGCCTGATAGGACTCCTTCTTCAGCTTGACAGCATCCCTTACTTCCGGTGTCCACCACCGGGTTCGGGGATTGCCGCCTCGACAGGCACCGGAGACCTTACGGCCACAGCTCCGAGCGGCCGCTTCAACAATGGCGGTGGAGAACATGGTCCACTCGGACTCAATATCTCCAACCTCCCTCGGGATCCAGTCAAAGCTCTGCCGGAGGTGGGAGTTAAAGATCTCTCTGACAGGAGACTCGGCCAGACGTTCCCAGCAGACCCTTACAGTACGCTTGGGCCTGCCGAGTCTGTCCAGCTTCCTCCCCCGCCATCGGATCCAACTCACAACCAGGTGGTGATCAGTTGACAGCTCCGCCCCTCTCTTCACCCGAGTGTCCAAGACATATGGCCGCAGGTCAGATGAAACGACAACAAAGTCGATCATCGACCTGCGGCCTAGGGTGTCCTGGTGCCACGTGCACTGATGGACACCCTTATGCTTGAACATGGTGTTCGTTATGGACAAACTGTGACTAGCACAGAAGTCCAATAACTGAACACCGCTCGGGTTCAGATCAGGGGGGCCGTTCCTCCCAATCACGCCCCTCCAGGTATCACTGTCGTTGCCCACGTGGGCGTTGAAGTCCCCCAGTAGAACGATAGAGTCCCCAGTCGGAGCACTTTCCAGCACCCCTCCCAGAGACTCCAAGAAGGTCGGGTACTCTGCACTGCCGTTCGGCCCGTAGGCACAAACAACAGTGAGAGACCTATCCCCGACCCGTAGGCGCAGGGAAACGACCCTCTCGTTCACCGGGGTAAACTCCAACACATGGCGGCAGAGCTGGGGAGCTATAAGCAAACCCACACCAGCCCGCCGCCTCTCACCATGGGCAACTCCAGAGTGGTGAAGAGTCCATCCTCTCTCAAGGAGTGTGGTTCCAGAGCCCAAGCCGTGCGTAGAGGTGATCCCGACTACCTCTAGTCGGAACCTCTCAACCTCACGCACCATCTCAGGCTCCTTCCCCGCCAGAGAGGTGACCTTCCATGTCCCTAGAGCTAGTTTCCGTGTCCGGGGATCGGGTTGTCTAGGCCCCTGCCTTCGACTGCCGCCCGATCCTCTCTGCACCGGCCCCTTATGGTCCCTCCTGTGGGTGGTGAGCCCACGGGAGGGCGGCCCCATGTCGCTCGTTCGGGCTTGGCCCGGCCGGGCCCCATGGGGAAAGGCCCGGCCACCAGGCGCTCGCGAACGAGCCCCAACCCCGGGCCTGGCTCCAGGGTGGGGCCCCGGCTGCGCCATGCCAGGCGACGCCACAGGACACACAATTTTCTTCTTCATTAAGGGGTTTTTGAACCGCTCTTAGTCTGACCCATCGCCTAGGACCTGTTTGCCTTGGGAGACCCTACCAGGGGCATATAGCCCCAGACAACATAGCTCCTAGGGTCACTTGGGTACTCAAACCCCTCCACCACGTTAAGGTGGCAGTTCAAGGAGGCAGTACTGGATAATCTGAACTATACTGGATAATCTGAACTATACTGGATAGTCTGAATCATATTAGACAATCTGAACCATACTGGATAATCTGAACTATACTGGATAATCTGAACTATACTGGATAGTCTGAACCATACTGGATAATCTGAACCATACTGGATAATCTGAACTATACTGGATAGTCTGAACCATTTATGCATTTGTTTATTTGTTTATTCATCCTGATCTATTAGATTATCAGACACTTTTAGACATTTTCTGACTATATCTCTTCCCGCCCTCCCTCTGTCTCTCTCTCTTCTCTCCCTCTCTTCCCTCCTTCTCCCCTCTCCCCCCTCTCTCTTCCCTCCCTCTGTCCCCCCCCCCTCTCCCCTCCCTGTCTTCCCGTTCTCCCCCCTCTCTCTTCCCTCCTTCTCTGTAGAGTATAGAGTGGCCAATGCGTTACCCAGAAGCCTTTGTTCGTATGGGTCTGTCCCGTACTAGAGGGCTGTTGCTGTATGGTCCACCAGGCTGTGCTAAGACCACCCTGGTCAGGGCTGCAGCCAACTCCTCTCACTGCTCCTTCCTGTCGGTCAGTGGGGCGGACCTCTACTCCCCTTATGTAGGAGACTCAGAGAAGGCCCTGGCTCAGGTATGGCTCCAGAGCACCTCTTGTTTTTTTTTCTTTACTGACATGCAGAGTTTGACATTCCCTGAAACTCCCTCATTTCTGCCTTTTACTTAATCTAATCATTTTAGTAGACATAACTGTGTGTGAGCTTTATAACTCTGTGGTGTGTTCCTGCGTGTAGCTGTTCCGTCAGGCCCGGGCTTGTGCTCCTTCCATCCTGTTCCTGGATGAGATAGACTCTTTGATTGGCTCTCGGACAGAAGGCAACGCCACACAGAGTGCCCAGACCCGCCTACTCTCTGTGCTGCTCAATGAGCTGGACGGGGTAGGCTTTAGGACCCTGGAGAGAAGAGGACCAGGGAAGACCTTACAGGCTGAGGGAGTGGAAGAGTGCCACGAACAGGAACAGGTTAGATTTTGAGTCTTATACATGGTACATTTGCATGTAACTCACCCATTTTATGTCTCACAGAATAATGAAAATACAAATTACATTTTTGTGTCTTTAGAAAGCATTAGGAGGGGAATGTATACCACAAATGTGATTAAATGTAGCAAATCAGGTTGTGTTATGGATGATAAATGAAATTAGCAACCTTTTGGGGAGGACAGAACATATTAGAAAGACCTTGTGGTGTTTATAAATGCTAGGTTGAAAAATGCCATTTTGATTAAATAGTCAAGCGGTAATTATTTCCATTCTTAGTATACATTCATTTTAATTAACATCCTAACTGTAAGCTAATATAATACTGTGAAGAAAATTGACTTCAGTGCGCTCCAAGACACCAGAATGGCGTGGATACACACATGGATGAGTCCTCATTTCAGTCTTAACGGTCTGTCCTCCCTGTCAGTTACAGTACCAAGAGGTGTGTAACAAGGAAGTGATGATTGTAGCGGCCACCAACAGACCAGACTGTCTGGACAGCGCCCTTATAAGGCCTGGAAGACTGGACCAGATGATATACGTACCCCCACCTGACCTGCAGGTAACTGTTCCCACCGCTTTCTTATCATCTCTGGTCTTTACTGACCTACTGACCCCCACCCCAACTCTGTTTCCCACTCAGGCGCGTGTGTCCATCCTGCGGGTGTGCACAGAGAGGATGCCACTGGATGGTGATGTGTGTCTGGAGGAGCTGGCTGGTCAGACGGAAAACTTCTCTGGAGCGGATCTGGAGAACCTGTGCAAAGAGGTAGAGTAATTGGCTTTGCAAAAGTGTTTTTACTGGATGAAGGGATCCATCGACAAAATCCCCAAACATCTCTTTCAGAACCAGAACTAGAATTTCGTCCCTGTTGTTACTGTGAAAAAAACTATGTGAAGACAGTAACATCAGAAACACTTCAGAATATATTTTTTATCATTTAAAATTACGCCTAATGTTGTTGTTTTCTGCAGGCGGCTCTGTTAACCCTGCAAGAGGAGGGTATGGAGGTGTCTAGTATTAAGCACCAATATTTCCTGCAGTCCCTTCAAGGGATGACTCCCTCTCTGTCTTCCCAGCAACTACAGGCATACAAAAAACCATTCAGATGACAGAAGAACCCACCGCCTCTTCAGATAATAGATAATAGATCTGATTTGGAATTTTTAAATTTGTATACTAATAAAAAAAAACTTTGATTAACTATTTTTTCGGGGGGGTTTGTTTTTACATCATGAGATTACAAGGTTTATTTCTTGTTTACATTGTGAGTACTGTTACAAATACTATACTGGATTGTATAAGTATGATTTTGTTTTTTGTGATTGGTATACACACTAATGATTCATGAGTTAGTTCGGAAGCCAAATTTGTAGTAACAAATCACTTATGTTATGTAGACTCTGTGTAAAATAAAAATGTATTGTCTAAATTACTATCCCAAATACCTTATCTGTAAGGTCAATTGTCCATGTATTAAATTTAATGCAGATTCAACTACAGTATATATATTAAATATACTGTAAAAAAAGAAAAATATTCAGACCATTTTGCGACTTCAAATTGAGCTTCGATGTATCCTGTGTCCTTCAATCATACTTGAGATGTCCACCAGTGACATTCAATTGATGTGATTTCGGATGGCACAACACCATATCAGGTCCCAAACCAAACCGTTAGTCTAAGGACGTTTCTGTAGACCTCTGAGGTAGAATTGTATCAAAGCATACATATGAAGGTTATTAAAAAGAAAGTTCCAGGAACACAGTGGGCAAATCTGTGAATCAACCAGAAAATAACAGTTCACTGACACTCCACATTCAATCTGACAGAGCTTGAGAAGAACTAAAAGAATGGGAGAAAAAAGTATGCAAAACTGATAGAAACAACCAAAGAAAACTGGAAGCTGTGATTGCTGCCAAAGGTGCATCTACGAGGTACTGAATAAAGGGTCTGAATACATATACATGAAATTTCAGTTTTTATTTTTCAATAAATGGCCATCGAAAACATGGTTTTGCTTTTCCATTATGAGGAATTACGTGTAGATTGATGGTAAAAATAAATATTTTTAATATATATATATATTTATACTTTCTAAGGCACTGTATATCCACCCCCAAATTCATAGACCTGTGGATACAAGGACTGACCACCTGCTGTGTACAATGTATTCATACATTGGCAAGGAAACCGTTATGCCTCTTCCCCAGGTTCAGATGGAGGTCTAGGTAACATTATGTAGTCTGTTGGACGTTGCTAAATATTCACAAGTTCAGCTGTGTCCAAAAAAAAAACGTGGAAGCCAAGGACAATAGGTTTCGAAGAATGTGCAAATCACAAACAATTGTTAATTATTTTTTTAATTTACAATTGATATAAAATAAAAGAACAAGAACAACACAAGGTGAAGGCAAGTAACGCATATACTGGTCTGTAAGACTGGCATGTCAGAGGAAGAAAAATGCTTTTCTAGTCAGTTCCAACTTCCAACAAAACCTCATGTTGATATGCTGAGACAGGAGAAATGGAGGAATTGGTGATTAAGGAACCAACCAAGTCCTGAAACAATCCTGACGCCAGACACACACACATTTATATTTAATACAGATATGGCATACAACACGGTCAGTAAAGCATAAGATGATGGTTGGCCATTTACAGACACATTAGTAAAGGCAATATGGAGATGATCTATAATATTAAAGGATGTTTGTCTTTCCTTCGCCCCATCCCACTTTGCCTGAAAACGTTACCATGCTCATTCCTTATTTTCTCAACTCCTCTCCAAGCTTATTAGAGGAGGTCCGTGTGTAGGTCACTGTTTCTCCTCTTCCGATGAGCTCTGAGAGGCTTCGACAAAAGGACTGAGGAAGCAAGGATTTCTAAGCAAGTATGACTTTCAGACAGCCTCACATCGACTTGATCAAATACTGATACATGCCTACATCTTCTAGAACACCAATGCCATTTTCAAACAATCACACAGTTAACGTGCATTTCTGTGTAACCGGTCACATTGGTGTCAGTGCCAAGCTTGTGCAAAGAACTTGCATTAACATATAGGTGTATATCTCATGTTAGGATTGGTCCCTAACAGGTCACAGTAGAACAGAGTGGTTCTGCCTTGAGAGAAGGATGAAAGACAGGATGGCTCTCAATTGTACTGAATGGACGATTCCTCTTCTAGGACCTCCTCTGATGCACTTTGAGGAGGCAAGGAATCATGACAATGTAATTGAGATGAACGCAGTGACAAGTGCTCACACCTTACTGTCGCCCCAGTGGAAACTAGAAAACCTCACCTACAGTCAAAAACAAAGACAGTCAAATAAAATCTGAAGACAGCATTCATTGTAAACTAATGTAAAAGAAAAGAATGGTAAACAATTAACATTTACAGGCAATGGTGATTATTGAAGAATTATAATTTTTTTGTTGCTGAAAAGTTCAGATTTGTTGAACCCCTCCTATTCAGAAATCTTTACAGGCAGATTTACAGCCAGGGAGGAATCGGCTGTCCTTTAAAAAGAATCGTGCGTCGGCCTGTTCGCCTTTCCTGCCGATGGCATAAATCAGTTCCGCTCACTCCACTTTGGCAGAAGTCCGGTTCAATGTCCCGGTGACACCGGTTTCCAGCTAGGCAGTGGACTCCCGGCAGTGTGTGCAGGTGTGTAACGCCTTGTTCCTGTATGTCTGGACCTGCACGGTGCACCTGGTCAGGCCATAGGTGTGGGTCAACAGGTGTCTGGCCTTGGCCTGCACGTCCTCCCAAGCACTGGCACTAGATGGCACTAAAAGCAAAGTACAGCCCGTTAGAAGGGTGGCCTTTGTGTGGAGTCTGACCCAGAAACCACTTTTTTTTTTGTCTGAGGAGAAAAACATTAAAAATAAAAATAGCAGAGGACAAGATTTGAGGGAATCCAATTGATTCGCTCATCTACAACTGGAAATGACCAAACCTAGGCCTAATTGAGGAGGGCAGGTAATAAAATGTGGAAATGAACACTTCTATTAAGAAAGAAGTACGGCCAATCTGTGTTTTGGATGACAATAACATGTTTTTGTAGTTACAACTTCACATACCCCAATTAGCCATGGTCCCTGTACTACAGTAAACATTGCTGCGGTACAGGGATTTGAAAAAAGGTTAAGGGGGGCTACATGGGAAAACTTCCTAAAACAACAATTCTAATCCTATAAAGCACAATTATTAAATTACATTAAGTGCTGTAAGTGTAAGTAAGTGCATTGGAAATAATTAATTGGATTGAAAAGCAGTCCGTTTTTGAATCATGTCAATAACAGTTATCCATTCTCTGTAATGGACATTTTTGTAAATTCAAGTGATTGAAGAAAACAACTGAACTTTCCAAATTACGTATTGCTACAGGTTTGTGTTTAGTTGCTGCAACCACAGAGAAAAGCAACAAGACCTACTGATACCTGGGCACATAGGTTTGTACTGCCACCAAACAAAATAAAAATAGATAATGATGTTCAGTGTACAAGTCTTTAGTGTACTAAACAAGCAATGTAGCAAGCTGTATGTTGACTGGATAATATTTATGATAGCCAAATGAGTCCACTGTGTTGATGTTACTGCAGAATTTAACACCAAGTACACTTGTACCAGAGCTGAACATGGCCCATGGGAGGCCAGTTGACTAGCCCCCAAAAAAATCCCTCAAGCATTTCTCCCAGACCATCTGTGTCATTCTCAGAGTAACTAGAGCAGGGAAGTGCCTGTTCAGTTGCAACTAAATGGAATACCACATTGGATACAAAGTTCTGTATTACAAAATATCATGTGTACAATATACAGTATCTCACAAAACTGAGTACACCCCTCACATTTTTGCAAATATTTACTTATACCTTTTCATGTGACAACACTGAAGAAATGACACTTTGCTACAATGTAAAGTAGTGAGTGTACAGCTTGTATAACAGTGAAAATTTGCTGTCCCCTCAAAATAACTCAACACAGCCATTAATGGCTAAACCGCTGACAACAAAAGTGAGTACACCCCTAAGTGAAAATGTCCAAATAGGCCCCAATTAGCCATTTTCCCTCCCTGGTGTCATGTGACTCATTAGTGTTACAAGGGTCTCAGGTGTGAATGGGGATCAGGTGTGTTAAATTTGCTGTCATCATTCTCACACTCCCTCATACTGGCCACTGGAAGTTCAACGTGGCACCTCATGGCAAAGAACTCTGAGGATCTGAAAAAAATAATTGTTGCTATACATAAGGATGGCCTAGGCTATAAGAAGATTGCCTTGACCCTTGAAACTGAGCTGCAGCACAGTGGCCAAGACCATACAGCGGTTTAACAGGACAGGTTCCACTCAGAACAGGCTTCGCCGTTGTCGACCAAAGAAGTTGAGTGCACATGCTCAGGGTCATATCCAGAGGTTGTCTTTGGAAAATAGACGAATGAGTGCTGCCAGCATTGCTGCAGAGGTTGAAGGGGTGGGGGGTCAGCCTGTCAGTGCTCAGACCATACGCCGAACACTGCATCAAATTGGTCTGCATGGCTGTCGTCCCAGAAGGAAGCCTCTTCTATAGATGATGCACAAGAAAGCCCACAATAAAATTGCTGAATAAAAGCAGAATAAGGACATAGATTACTGGAACCATGTCCTGTGGTCTGATGAGACCAAGATAAACGTATTTGGTTCAGATGGTGTCAAGTGTGACTGGCGGCAAACAGGTGAGGAGTACAAAGACAAGTGTCTTGCCTACAATCAAGCATGGTGGTGGGGGTGTCGTGGTCTGGGGCTGCATTAGTGCTGCTGGCACTGTGGTTGTGCCACAGTTCATTGAGGGAACCATGAATACCAACATGTACTGTGACATACTGAAGCAGAGCCTGATCCCCTCCCTTCAGAGACTGAATTGCAGACCAGAATTCCAACATGATAATGACCCCAAACACACCTCCAAGATGACAACTGCCTTGCTAAAGAAGCTGAGGGTAAAGGTGATGGACTGGCCAAGCAAGTCTCTAGACCTAAACCCTATTAGCATCTGTGGGGCATCCTCAAACGGAAGGTGGAGGAGCGCAAGGTCTTTAACAACCACCGTGAGGAGTGGAAGAGGACTCCAGTGGCAACCTGTGAAGCTCTGCTGAACTACATGCCCGAGAGGGTTAAGGCAGTGCTGGAAAATGATGGTGGCCACACAAAATATTGACACTTTTGGCCCCATTTGGACATTTTCACTTAGGGGTGTACTCACTTTTGTTGCCAGCGTTTTAGACATTAATGGCTGTGTGTTTATTTTGAGGGGACAGCAAATGTACACTCACTACTTTACATTGTAGCAAAGTGTCATTTCTTCAGTGTCGTCACCTGAACAGAAAATGTGAGGGGTGTATTCACTTTTGTGAGATACTGTATTAAGACCAACAGCACTTTATGGTAAATCCATTTGAATTTAATCACTACCTGAGTACCAAAGACATTTCAGAAGAAAGTCGCTTAAAGGAAGCCCATTTCCCATACCCCACATCCATGTCTTCAAAACATAAATGTGGATTTTTACATCATAAAAAAACTAAAAAAAAAGAGGGTGGTCAAATTAATTCATAATAAAAAAATAATAATTATACAAATTGACATCTAAACTTTTACGGCAATTAGCAAAAAGAATACTACCTGTAATTTGTAAATGCAGACCCTACTCTAAGTTGTATTGGGTCGCGCATTAGTTGACACAAAACATGCTCTGGAAAACAGGGTGGGTCAAAGACAGCTCTACAGTAGATAGTAAACCGTTGAAATGTGATTTGTTATACAAGAACAGCTGCGGACCCACACATTGTTGAATGTCATGAAATACATCTTTGTCTATTTCATTTGACACCTCTGTGACTTGAAATAAAGTTCCCTATAGACGGATTGTCATTGTATGAATAACTTAACAGATACTCCAGTCCACATGTCAACATGCTTGGTTGCGTCAATCTCCAACCAACTGTGAAACCCTTTCAAAATTAAATGTTGAATTTGAACAGTAGTCCCATTTTTCTAAACGAATAAGCCAAAACATGACGCCCATACCCCCGCTGCATTAAAGAGCATGTTGAGTCTCAGCCTCAAATGATGTCAAATACATAAGGTTCAAGGTTAGAGGTCACTCACAAAGCTGAAGGTGTGCGAGGGCAGCAGTCTTGTCTCCAGTTAATGCCCATATGTTGAGTTCATCCACTGACTGAACATCTTCCAACTTCAGAAGGTCTTCTCTGATTCGCTGAACATTCACTTGTCTAGGTGCCCCTAAAAAACCAAAAACAAACCCTTTTTCATGAAACAGGTACAGTTCATCCCTTGCATGATGAGTCAGCATCCACATTATGGAACATTTTGGCAGACTAAGCCATAGTGCAGAACTAAGTCTGTTGTAATGTAGGTCTGTGAAACCAGTTCTGTAATTTAATGACTCGGACCTGAGGGAAAATTGCTAACCACGTGTGACCCCAGTAAATCTGTCTGGTTAATACCAAGCAGAAGTGTGACAACGGTGTAGCGGATCAAGACTTCCCTCAAGGTGAGTCATTGTGTTGCATTACGTCATTACGGCGTGACCACAATGAGTGTTTTCCATTCCTGGTCCGGTGGGGTTCAGAAACTTTGCTACTGCTCTCGCACTACACGACTCAATCAAATCAAAAAACTTTACGGGTTGAGTCACATGGGAATCACTGATCTAAATCATACACGGTACATATTATACATGTGGCTGTTGTCTCACCCTCAAGAACAATGACCCCAGTGTCCCGTATGATTCGTAGCGTGGTGAACAATACCAGGACCGAGAAGATGTAGGTACAGATGGGGTCTGCCAGCTTGTATTCCGCCTAGGAAGGCAAAAGTCAAAGGTCAGATCAATCTCCAAGTTAGGTTGGGCAGCCAACTGAAGAAAACATGATCAACAAGAAGGGAATGTGTTGACCTGCCAACATTTTTTAGGGATGGGGTACCGCGTGACATTTTTCAGTTCGGGTAACAGTTCCTAATTTTGGTACCAAATTCTAACGATTAAATGTTTCGGTTCCCCTTAAATTGTTACACTTCATATGTATTTATATTTTTTTCTTACTAGTCAATTCCCCAGAATTGGTCTCATCTCCATAACCCCCGCCTTATCAAATTAAGAGTTCAAGAAATGGGTAATCACAAAGCACACACACTTTCTGTTTAATATTTAACATAGTTATCGGTTAGGACAAGATTTGGTTGGTACCTATGATGTAGTGAAATTCAGTACCCATCCCCAATAATCCTAAGCACATTCCGTTGTACGCCCTGATAAACTCACCTGACCCAGAAGACCCTTCCACATTCATAAAGCTTCATCAATACTCACCACGCTGACAATCAACCACAGGTTAACAAACAATAACACCCCCTTCCTGCTCCAGCAACACGTCCTACCTTGAACCGTACGATGTAAGCAGCAATGAGGACACCTATGCTCTGGACCAGATCTCCCAGAGCATGGATGAAGGCTGCTCTGACAGCCAGGCTGCCCTGCGGCCCTTGGACTAAGGCGCCACCGTGGCTGTGACCATGGCCTGGGGAAGGCTGGGGTGGAGGAGGGCCGTGGGAGTGACCATGACCCCCATGGGAGTGAAGGTGACCATTACCGGTCTGGTTCAATAGAAAACCCATGCTGTAAAGAACAGAAGGTGGGGAGAGAGAGAGGGGCTTGTCAGGTTGGTTTTTGTGTCCTGCTGGACAGATGATTGACAGTAGTGGTGCTACTAACACCAAAGTCATGACATTAGTAGCTGAACTCTCACTATCAATCGTCATCTCACTTCACACACACAACACACTGGAACTAACGTAGTCTCACATGACAGCTCAACTGAAGTGGTCTGGCTCCAGCACAGTGGAGTACAGGGAAGAGGAACTTTGGACTGCAGTGGTGTATGTTTTTATAGCCAGAGACATACAGCTGTCCAAGGAAGCGTTACCATTCACTAACTACAGTCTGGAATCCTTTCTCTCAGTCAACTTTGGGCCTGACAGACTAACCGGTGTCAGAAGTCATCGGTCTGTCTGAGGTCAGGACAACTTGACGGCCCTCAGGCTGCTGGGGAAACTCACTGCTCAGGGCTACGCAAACAACTCAAGTCTCCCATTCCATGCATCGGAATGCTGCCATTGACAAGGACTTCCTTTGCTGCCAAGACACGTTTTTGCTCTGATATGCACTAAGAAATGCAGGACCACAAACAGACAGGTGTGACATTTTCTAAATC
The DNA here is from genome assembly GCF_011004845.1 of Esox lucius. Taxonomy (NCBI): domain Eukaryota; kingdom Metazoa; phylum Chordata; class Actinopteri; order Esociformes; family Esocidae; genus Esox; species Esox lucius. The sequence goes on along the minus strand of NC_047570.1, from coordinate 27,331,675 downwards.
AGGTCCAAACAATGGAATTTGACAAAGGGGGACTTCCAATCATGTTCTAGAGACACAAGTCAAAGGACACAGGATCTATCGGAGCTCAATTTGCAGTGTCATCAATTTAACAATCAGGTTTATAACAAAATGTGGAAACGGTGAAGGGGTCTGAATACTTTCTGAAGGCACTAGGTGGAGGCTGGTGGTTCGGATATTTTGACCTGTCTTAGAGACAAGTTGGCAGTGTATGGCCTCCAAACCGTGGGCCTGTCAAAGGCCACTGGGGACTTCTGTTCTAGCTGTTGTGGGCTGACTAGGGGGGGGGGGGGGGGGGCGTCTATACCCTTGACCTTCCAAACATACACGGACCAATGAGTTTCAGGGATTGTTTCTTTATTTAAATTGTATTTATACCCGGTGGTCCCATTGAGACCAAGGTCTCATTTATACAGGCACCCCATTATAACCAGCAAAATACAAGAATACCCAATGAGATTCATTAGAAATTCATGTTCTGGCTCCAGAACATCAAACTACAGGAAGCTCTGCAGATTTCCTTAATCCTGATCAAACCAAAGGATCTCCATTGTTGTCCATCCCAGACAACCGGTTTGGTTACTTGTACATCTGAATGGAATCAGCGTGGTAACATACAAAAAGTTCCAGCAAGAGTGCTTAGTATGTGAAAAAAAAGTGAATGCAGTTCTCTTCTTACAGAGGACAATTCTACATGTTCATACAGAGCTCAGTGAAGAGTCCTAAAACTGTCCCCTGTGATAAAACCTATTGCTGAAGACTGAGATCAAGGGTTTAAAAAAGGAGGCTGCCACATGCATATAAATAATGCCACTGTAGTCTATTACTGGAATAAGAGTTTGTTTGAACCATCTTCCTCCTATTTTTAGAACTGAGGTTACGTTTATTTTTATATATAAAAAAAAAAACATCTAACATCTCAGCTCCTTTTTTGAAAATATCTGTGTTTCAAACGACAACTTGTCATCCATTCACATAAAAAGGTGTTCTGTGCAGAAACAGCATAGGACTAAACAGTATAGGTTCTAGCAATGAGATTACTGTGAAACCAGATACGGCATCAAAATCAACGCCTAACATAGATAACGTCTTTAAGCTAGAATAACTTCCTTTGACAGGTTTTGGCAACACAATTCATCTTACCATCCAACCAGCTGCATTAAGAGTAGTGTCCTGGTCTAGACCCTGATCGAAGTACATTCAAAAATTCAGGTCACAGATTTTTATTTTAAGAATTAATGCTCACCAAGCATTCAAGAGTCTTCGTTACACTAGGGAGTCTTGATGTGGGATGGTAGTTGTCAAGATCACTGCAATTGAATTGTTCAGTTAAATGCGTGTGTGAGTGTGCGCGCGCTCGGCTACTCACACCAGGTTGACAGCGACACCCACAGCTGCAGTGATGAGCATGACATCTCCATTTATTTCAAAGTCCTGGTGGAGTGTCCTCTGTACCGCCTCGTTTATCAACACCCCAGTTAGGATGTAGATCAGCAACACACTGACCCCGGCTGAGACCACCTCTACAGGGTGGGAGGATAAGGGGGGGGGGGGGTTGGGGGCATTCGATGAGACACGGTTCTCTGGCTCTTCTACATTTGAAATCACATCAAACTTAAATTAAAGAAGTAAGCTATTGAGTTCAATAAAACATTGGGTGTATCTGTGTTTTATTATTAAATTACTTTCAGGGTTTGATTTAAGTTGCCTATTAAATTAAACTGTGCAGAACAATATTACGTTATTTGGTAAATTGGATTTAAATAAAACGTTACATCAGCATTCAACAATATTCACTGCTCGAAGAAATGAAGGGAACACAATCACCACAGTATAGCACCAAATCAATTAAACTTCAGGGATGTTAATCTGTCCAGTTAGTAAACATAAGTGATTTTGAATGATTCTTCTCTAGTTTTGTGTTTTGCTAGTTTCTTTGTCACTACTGGTAGCATGAGGCGGTACCTGCTGCCCATTCAGGTAGCACAGGTAGTCCAGCTCCTCCAGGATGGCACATCCATACATGCCGTCGCAGGGATTGCTGTGTCTCCCAGTATAGTCTCAAGAGCATGGAGGAGATACCAGGAGATGTGCCGTTAAATGAGAGCTGGACAGGGTCGTAGAAGGGCATCAACCCAGCAGCAGGACTGGTATCTGCTCCTTCCTGTGAGGAGGAGCACTGCCAGAGCCCTACTAAATGACCTCCAGCAGGCTACTGGTGGGCATGTTTCTAACCAAACTGCCAGAAACAGTCTCCATGAGGGTGAAATGAGGGCCCGACGTCCTCTAATGGGACCTGTACTCACAGCCCAGCATCGTGCAGCTTGATTGGCATTCACCAGAGAGCACCAGAATGATCATGTATACCATTGGTGCCCTGTTCTCTTCACAGATGAGAGCAGGTTCAAACTGAGCACGTGACAGACATGAAAGAGTCTGGAGACGCCATGGTGAACGTTATGCAGCCTGCAACATTATCCAGCATGACTGGTTTGGCAGTGGGTCTGGGATGGTCTGGGGAGGCGTATCCTTGGAGGGCCGCACAGATCTCTGTATGCTAGCCAACGGTACCCTGACTGCTGGTAGGTAGCAGGATGAAATCCTCAGACCCATCGTCAGAACTTACACTGGTGCAGTGGGCCCTGGGTTCCTCCTGGCACAGGACAATGCCCATCCTTATGTGGCCAGAGTGTGTAGGCAGTTCCTAGATGAAGAAGGTATTGATGCCATTGACTGGCCCTCAGGTTCCCCAGACCTGAATCCAATTGAGAACCTCTGGGACGTAATGTATCGGTGCATCTGACGCCGCCAAGTAGCGCCACAGACTGTCCAGGAGCTCACTAATGCCATGATCCAGGCCTGAGAGGAGATCCCTGAGGACACCATACACTGTCTCATCAGGAGCATGCCCAGACATTGTGGGTAGTGCATACAGGCACGTGGGGGCCATACACACTATTGAGTCACATTATGAGTCACTGTGATGAAATTCACACAAGTTCAAACAGCCTGTGATTTCAATTGTTTGTTTATTTTGATTTTCGGTGTGACTTTAAATCCAGCCCTCAATCGGTTGGTGATTTTGGTTTCCATTGACAGTTGTCATTTTGTTCTCAATGAATTACACAATGTACAGTAAAGATTTTGATCTTTAATATTTCCTTAATTGAGACCTGATGTATGATTTAAGTGTTCCCTTAATTTCTTTGAGCACTGTAATATTTACTGTATGTTCACAAAATGTGATTCTCCGTGCAACTTCACTAGAAAGCCACTGTGTCTAGTCCATTGCTATGTGACCCTGAATGTCTGACTTTGGGGTAATTAAATCCAACTGCTATCCCACTGCTGCCTATCTGACTGGCTATTGTGCTTGAAAAGGGCATATTTTTGTGCAATTCCCATAAAACACCATATTTATACATTTATTCTGGGGAGCAGGGTAGCACAGTAGTAAAGAGTGTTGGGCCAGGAAACACAAGGCCCAGGTTGTAAACCACAAGCCTGCAAGTCGAAAAACTTGTTCTGTCCATGAGCAAAGCAGTTCACCCAACTTGTGCCAAGGTTGGTGCTATAGAGAAAAAAAGATAATAGTAAAGAAAAATACACTTATTAAAATATACTAGCGGTTTCCGTTCTTAAGGTTGACAACCCCTGGACGTGACCAAATCATTGACCACATGTTTTCAGTGGACAGATGAATGCAATATGACTACAGCATAAGCTGTGTGTCTTTTAGACAAAGTCCTAAATCAGCAGTAACCATAGTTCCTACACCATCAAGGTCATGTGCCATAGGTGTGAAATGTGAGAACAAAACACTGCTGACACCATCTCCAAAATATGATAACGACAGAAAATTATCAAAAAGGAAATTAGAGAGAGAAGAGGATTTAACAGCAACATACCCAGGCGGTGAAGTCCAAAGGTGAATCTGTTAGTGGGAGGTTTAGCAGAGAGCCACAGGGCCAATAGAGACACCACTATCCCAATCAGGTCAGTTAACATGTGGAGAGCATCAGTCATTATGGCCAAACTGTTAGCTACATAACCACCTAGGGACACACAAACACATTATTATTAACATAGTAACACCTACATGGTCACCTATAAATATATTACGTACATAACCGTTAGCTACATGCCCGCCTACAAACACAGATAGCCATCACATACATGTCTACTGGCCTAGTTCATACAATACTGTTTCGGCAGCAGATGTCTGTAAAGGTGCTGAGTCAAACACACCAAATTGGTTTGATTGTAACTTGAAGGTCAAATCTCTAACTGTACAGTTCAGAGTCAGTAGCAGTTGTGATACCAATTTTGAACCAGTGGGGAAAAAATATTGTATTCACAGTGTAGTACTGCAGTACACTGCTGTATAATTGCAGCTGAAGTGCAGTTATCCTGCAACTGCGTCCTATATCCAACAGTCAACTAAACGTTATGCACTTTTATTGCAGTTCAGAACAACCATGTTGTCGGTAACCAAGTGTCTGTGTCTGCTCACCTATCAATTCTCCAACCATGAAAAGGAAATATAATACTGCTGCGCACGCTAACTTCTTCATCACTCTTCTCCGTTTCATCCCCTCTCTCTTCTTTGTGCAGCTTTCGCACGGCGGCGGGTCCATGTTGATACCCGGGCTCCCCAGGCTCCCAGAGGACGAGTCGAGCAGCGAGTCGTCATCGTCCACCACCAATGTGTTCACCATAACGCCGTTCGACGGTGCCCCGACCGTGTAGTCCTCCATTTCACCGGAAACTACCACTTTGAGTTTGTTGAACTTGGGCGCATCATCCTCAGCTAGCTCATCACCGGAGAGGTCAAAGGGCGCCGTGTCACTCAGGTCCCAGTCCTCGCGCTCCTTCCTAAAGGCGGACCGCACCTTGCTCAAGAAGCTGGCGCCACCTGACATCGTTAACCGCAAGTGTTGCCTGGTCAGGAACCGTTAAAACTATAAATTATACCGGCCCTGAGCTCAGGCTGCTTTTCACTATGTTGTTGAATATATGTTTTGCAGATTGGTTGTAGTTGTAACATTACATATCTCAGTGATGACACACCTGAAACACCTGTGGGGTGGGAACATAATTATCATTAGGATACCGGCAAACGTTTACAATACATGTAATTATAGCTCCTTCCACACAAATGTCAGAACATTTTACTCAAATCCAATTGTGATGACTACAAACTACAATGTACGACCGTGCAATCATAATACAGTTGAGTTCAGTGGGATACACAAAAGTTTAACACGTAAGAATGCCCTGTCTACATTGCAAAATAAATGTCAGTGCTAGAAAATAAGGCAGACTACGACTTTCTTTCATGCATGCACGTGAGACTGATAACAAAAACCATTTCAGAGAATTCTGATGTGTGGATAGGGAGTGGGGGGGTGACAGCAGCGCCCAACTAACGCACAACGCATTGAGTCACACTTGGAACAGTTGTCCGCAATAACGCATTGAATAACACTAAAAAACAGCTTGTCTGCCCCCAAATTCCTCATTGTCATTAAATGTTGACCCTCAGAAAAGCATAACCAACTACATACACATTCCCACACACTGCTGTTTGGCAATAACTCCTCCGAACTACTGTACACATCTAGTTTCATCCGAAGAGGGATTCGATAGCAAAGCTAGCTACACAGTACGTAGGAGTATCGTTTTCTGTTTTTAACTGCGCTAGGAACCTCACATGTATCGAAAAATATTAGCACACATTTAAACGTACCAATCGCCAGCACTTTCCAGAAGAAAACATTTACTTTCTTTGATCCTATTCAAAACAAATTCTCTAACAGTAACATTGTGCCGTTAACAGTTTGAGAAAGAAGCAGGAACTCCAAACGGTAGGGGTGTATTCATTTCGCAAAACAAAGTGTTTAATTGGAAACGTTACGGCAAACAGAACGAACGAGGGAGGGACCATTAAGTCGAACATATGTGTTATTGGACACATTTTAGGTAGGTCCCTCCCTTTTTCGTTCTCTTTGGCGAAACGTTTAGTAACTCAACCGAACTCAACGCTTCTTTGGCAGAATAGAAATACCCTATCTAGAGCAAGTTTGGTTTCACAACCGTCACATGAGTGGTTACTGCTGGCTACCTGTCACATCACATGATTGTGTTCAGAGACGCTGCAGTTGTTGATGGCGAGCTGTTTTCATAAGGTAGTGTTCAAAATTGCAGGTACATTTGATTATTATACAGTTACCATTTCTGTACTGTAATGACTCGTAGATGTGTTTTCCTGCTTTAGCTTAGGTGTAGAAATCGCGTTATATATTTATTGTGAAATGTTGAATTGTTGTACACAGTAGCTTGCTAGCATAGCCAAGCAACATTAGCACAAAAGTCTATCTGTGATAGCACTTTCCATTTGTGCACTTCAGGAGGCTAGCTTGCTACTGTTTGATGTGTTGTATTGATAATTTTGACACATTTACTCTGTACACTTTCTGTTTTCGTATTTTTACTCTTTCTGTTTCCTGACTGAGTCAGTTATTCGACTGACATTAATTCAGGGATTGGCAACCCTTCTCTGAAGTGCTTGGCTAATGTGTTTTCAAGCATTGGATCCAGCTCTACTATTACGCACCTGATTCTAATCAAAGTTCGTCAGGACCTTAATCAGGTGAAACAGTTGTTAGAGCCAGCCTGAAATTACTGGAGGTGGATTTGCAACTCCTGGGTTGGTTCAAATTGACCAACTATCTTAACAGCCATCCTAATGTCTTTTTGCTCCCAATCTCCAGGTTGTAGAATCAGTAAGCAATGTCACACGTGGAGGTAGAAAGGAGGGCAGATAAGGGTTCATCGCTTCAGGGCGACCCACCACAGAATACAGGTAGCTACTGTAACATGCCTGCAAGACGTCCATAAATGGTTTACAAATAAGAAATGAATTACTGATGGGCTTCTCATGGTTAACACATCCTTTTTATTTCATGGCCCTTATGTTAAAGCTACATTCAATTAGTTTTTGCCAGCCAAGAAGACTGACTGTGAGACTGACTGACTGTGAGACTGACTGACTGTGAGACTGACTGACTGTGAGACTGACTGACTGTGAGACTGACTGACTGTGAGACTGACTGACTGTGAGACTGACTGACTGTGAGACTGACTGACTGACTGTGAGGCTGACTGACTGACTGTGAGGCTGACTGACTGACTGTGAGGCTGACTGACTGACTCCCATTGTTAAATAGTGTTTGGAGACAGTCTGCCATACAGTAGACAGGGAATCATATCCGGCCAGGGAAAAAAAACTAAAACTTCACTGGCTACAAGCTTCAGTAGCTACATATAGAGTTTATTGTTATTTTGCAATTACTTTGTGAAGAAATAAGTTAACTACTTGAAAAACTAACAGTAAAAATATATGTTGATTGACAAGTAGTGTAAATGTTTCTCACCACCAATCTTCTTAGTTGTATACAGACTGTCTTTTCATTTCTGTTCCTCTTCTGTCTATTTTTATGTTGAACTGTTTTAATAGAACAAGAGAATAAACCAAAAATAACTAGTTGACGGTCATTGTTTTCATTATAGGTACTGTATAGCTACCTATACAGTATTTAATTTAAATAATTAAGCGTTACATTTCTTTATATGCAAATGGCGTTCTATACACTAGGTTTTGGATAAGCACAGGCGTTTTGGCCACTTGTCATAACAAAGATAGCATTGGCCCATAAATAGTTCCTCTTCTACACCCTCTCCCTTGTCCACCACAATTACTATGCATCCCAGCCGAACTTGGCTTGCCTAGTTTTTCTTTCTTGTTTACTTTTGTAGAATGTTCAATTGAAAACCAACTGTTCTCTACTGAATTACCTCATCATTGACTGGATTGAATTGTATATTAAGGGGTGCCTCCTAATGGAGTTCCCTCCTAATGTAGTTGTTTGGGAAAGAAAGGATGTTTTATTTTGCCTGGTCATGGCATGTACAGTAGAGTGTATGAAAGTGAGTGGAAGTATGAAACATTGGAAAATGTATCTCTTGAACTCAACTGCTGTCGCTCAAATAGTGACGGAGAAGTGGCATGGTACCTCAGGAACGTGATTGTGAAGTGGAAATTAATGATTTTCTGAGCAGAGCATTAATAGTTGTCATCACTGGCGCATCAGTGAAAATCGAGCATTTGTGGAATCGCAGTGCTGCATTGTGTGTTGGGAATCTTATTCCGGAGTACAAGGAATGTGTAGGGTGAAGTAGAAATGTCTAGAATTAGGGTTGTCCACAAGTTCGCTGTTTAAGAGACAGTTTCAGTGGTTGAAAATGCGATTCCGATCCCATTCATTATTGCAGGGATGAATTAATCCTGATATGGAAAAAGGTCAGTTTTATTGCGTTAATAACACAAGTCATGAAATGTACTGGGCAAACAAAAAATATTTTGAAGTAACAGGATGTAATGGTAGACATGAGAAACACTGTCAGAAAAAGCTTTGTCCTTCTTCAGCTCCAGAGCCTGTATGGGACGGCCCTCTCTTGACATTTCCTTCTTCACCTTAATCTCAATATTCCCTTATTTTTGTCATTTTATTAAGTTTTCCAGGTAGTCCCTTAGCCTGTAGGGGCCGGTAGTTCACCATTAATGAGAATTTGGCACCTTTTGCCATGCTGCACATACCCTAAGGAAACCAGAATTTATGCTTAACTATACCTACAGGGAAAACATTTGGTTGGAAAATGTTTTTGTAGTCGTTACACTTTACATAATACAACAGCTGTCAAATCTTTGTAGATGGCAGGACTTCACTAATGTAATTTCTTATATTCATTTTATATGTACATTTTGTTTAATCCACTACCTTCACTAAATCAGATGCAAAGGCTTTATGTACCCATTCTGACCATCTCAGCGAATTATTATTATTATTTTATTTTTTGTCCTGCTTTCCCCCTGAAATCATATCAGAGCCTGGACTGCACGGTTTGTCTTCATCTAAACTCACCTAAAGGATTATTAAGAACACCTGTTAAATTTCTCATTAATGCAATTATCTAATAAACCAATAACATGGCAGTTGCTTCAATGCATTTAGGGGTGTAGTCCTGGTCAAGACAATCTCCTGAACTCCAAACTGAATGTCAGAATGGGAAAGAAAGGTGATTTAAGCAATTTTGAGCGTGGCATGGTTGTTGGTGCCAGACGGGCCGGTCTGTGTATTTCGCAATCTGCTCAGTTACTGGGATTTTCACGCACAACCATTTCTAGGGTTTACAAAGAATGGTGTGAAAAGGGAAAAACATCCAGTATGCGGCAGTCCTGTGGGCGAGAATGCCTTGTTGATGCTAGTGGTCAGAGGAGAATGGGCCACAACACGCACAACCTTGTGCCAATTGGGCATCGTTTAAATGCCACGGCCTACCTGAGCATTGTTTCTGACCATGTCCATCCCTTTATGACCACCATGTACCCATCCTCTGATGGCTACTTCCAGCAGGATAATGCACCATGTCACGAAGCTCGAATCCTTTCAAATTGGTTTCTTGAACATGACAATGAGTTCACTGTACTGAAATGGCCCCCACAGTCACCAGATCTCAACCCAATGGAGCATCTTTGGGATGTGGTGGAACGGGAGCTTCGTGCCCTGGATGTGCATCCCACAAATCTCCATCAACTGCAGGATGCTATCCTATCAATATGGGCCAACATTTCTAAAGAATGCTTTCAGCACCTTGTTGAATCAATGCTACGTAGAATTAAGGCAGTTCTGAAGGTGAAAGGGGGTCAAACACAGTATTAATATGGTGTTCCTAATAATGCTTTAGGTGAGTGTATAGTATGAGTCAGGCACTTATCCAATATCCCTTCTCCAATTTGGCTCATCCTTACAACTCCCTGGTTACTCAAGAGAGTCAACGAGGGGGATGTTTTTTCTCCAAAACATGATCCGCTAAAACCGAAAGTTGTCTGGACCCAGTGCACTAGCAGAAGAACGCATCTCTGTTAGCTTAGAGGCATTGCACTGGTCAAATGGCGCTGCAGAACTCACCGTGACCCATATTTTAAAGAAACTCGGCACGCAGACCTACACTGACATGGTCCTAAACTGAAGACAGTGTTAATAGTCTTTCTACATTCAACTGGAAAGAATTGACCAAGTATTATCTATTATCCTTTAGAGCCAAGCCTGACTGCAGAGGATTCTCTGGTTATGGAGGGCTCCCAGCCTGCAGAGGATTCTCTGGTTATGGAGGGCTCCCAGCCTGCAGAGGACTCTCTGGTTGTGGGGGGCTCCCAGCCTGCAGAGGACTCTCAGGTTATGGAGGGCTCCCAGCCTGCAGAGGAATCTGTACTTGTTGAAGAGCCCATCATAGTGGGCAGAAAGGCCATAGAGAAACTGACTGAAGGCCTGCTGTCTCACTACCTGCCTAACCTCCACAGATCCAAACAGGCTCTACAGGAACTCACGTTAGTATTTACACTGGAGTCCCAAAAGTTAGGCTTCTCCTTCGATGTTGCAGTATTACATTTTTTTTTTAAAGGTTATATTGTGCCACATTTGAGTTCATACAGTTTCATTTTTTTTAACCTTTAGTTTCTGATTATTAGGATAATGTAAAGAGAATTTCTGAGGTCGAATTTACTTAACTTAATCCTGAGATGTTAAGAAGTTCATTTTAGTTTAGCATCTTACAGTTTGTTTCTCTCCTCCTTGATCAGGCAAAACCAAGTCATCCTATTGGACACACTGGACCAGGAAGTCACAAAATTCAGAGAGTGCAACTCCCTGCTGGATTTGAACTCACTGGTCTGCTGGATTTGAACTCACTGTCTGTTGGCCTGCCTGCCTGTCTGTTGGCCTGCCTGCCTGTCTGTTGGCCTGCCTGCCTGTCTGTTGGCCTGCCTGCCTGTCTGTTGGCCTGCCTGCCTGTCTGTTAAGCTTTATACTGTGTCAATCATATTATATATTTAGAATATACTTTTGAATAAAAATGAATGCATGTAATAGTTCAGTAATAAGTTGACTAGCTGTCTAAATAAAGAGCTGGATAGATTAAACGATTTGTAGTCAGATTTATGGATTTATACATCTGTCTGTCCTACTGTGATTTAGTTTCTGAACAATTGACCACAGTAGTGTGTGTATATATAGTGTATAAATACCATTATTTTAGTAATGAGAGTGAGCAGATCAAACAGGGTTTTGTAAGACTGGTGATCAAATCTGTGTCACAGTGTTGCATGTTTATACATGTTTAACATGCCACGTTATTTATTTGTAAACATGAGAACTATAGATTTCTTGAGTTATCTTAGATTCATTGTGTCTTTTGGGTCAGTTAGACTTCTTTCACATAGTGCTTTACACAGGACAACCATCAGTAACTGCCACTTTAAATGACTATGGTTAGTTGCTCTTAGAACAGGGTTCTATTTTTGGAATGTACAGTACATCAGCTCCATGTGATGATGGTTTCTATAACTAGCATTGTTTGTTCCAGTTCACAGAGGCAAAGTTTTACCACAGTAAGCTGGTGAACATTCGCAAGGACATGATAATGCTGCATGAGAAAACAACAAAAATGAAGGTTGGTGAATATGGACTGACTCCGGATACTTTCTGCTAGCACAGCTGTCAGTTGATACGAAATAGTATTTTAAATATATCTTATAATACAGTTCTGAATGGGTGAAATTGTGTATTTTCTACAGAAGAGAGCATTGAAGCTCCAACAGCTGAGGCAGAGGGAGGCTCTGGAGAAGGAGCAGCAGAGGGAGAAGGAGCTGGAGAGAGAGAGGCAGCTGATAGCAAAACCTGCTAAGAGAACAACATAGCTCAAACCATCTGTGACTACCATGAACTCTCACTGCCAATCACACAACAGAGCCAAAGACAAAGGTGTTTTCTGACACGCTTCAAAGGCTAATATCCCGATCACGTAACTGGGGGGCAGTTTCCCCCTGCCAATCAAGCCTTGCACTTTGAATGAAGAAATTCCATTCAACTTATTTTTTAGTCCAGGGTTTGATTTTGGGTAGGTCAAGGAAATCAAGCTGATTGTACAGTATACTTTTTTTCCTCAAGAATGGCGCTATTCAACAATGGTTTGTGTTTGTTTTTTTAGACAGGATTTGGTCTCTTTCAGAGTACTGCTTGTTGGTGGGTCAATGATGCGGTTCCATTTGGAAACAGCACAAAACCAAACCTGTAAAATGTCCTCACTTCATCACAAACTGCGCACTATTCTCAATGAAGTTCCATACTTTTAAACTGGGCTCATTGGACTTTTCAAGGTTGAAAAGTAGTGCACTAATTAAGAACAGGGTGAAGTTTGGGACACTTCCTTTCACCATCTGCTAATAAACTGGACCTTTCTAACAGTTAGGAATGTATGTAGCAATTTAGAGCACTTGAGTTCCTGATGTAAGTTGTTGCTTAATATGTTTTGTATCCGTAATTAATAGAATAGTCCAAAACGTTCTGATTTGTAAGGATGGCTGTGAAGACTATTAATAATATTCTGCATGGTGCTGACACACCACATCAGGCAAGGCCAGCTTAGAATATGTGATCCGTCATCAGGTACTGGTTAACTGTATTAACATGTTTTATATGCTGTTTTACTGTACCTCTAACCCTCAGTTCTCTTAGATAATCTTGATTTAATTAAATTTGTAATTATGCGATCCACTGCTTTGAGTATTGGAGCATTTTGATGCTGTCTCAGATTTTATTCAACAAGATTTGAAATTATGATTAATATAATAAAAATAAAAGAATCTGTATCTGATCTGTCCTTTGTGGCAGGTTTGACCACCCATAGTATACTTTCTATGCTGCTGATGCAACGGTTGTGAATCTTGTCCACTAGATGGCAGCAGGCACCTTTCAGTATAAAGGCTTTAGCCCTAACAACTACTGCAGTCTCATCATCTTAGAAACTAACTTTGGGGTATATCCCAACTTCCTATTGACATCAGTGCATGACTACTACATTTCATCTTAAAGTTATAATTCACCCCTGTGTATCTAGTAATTAACTAAATTATAACGGTCTGTGTTTTTCCAGACGTTATGCTGCTTACGACACTGAAATGACCCTGGAATAGTTTGTATTATACCGTGTGTTGCTTTTCAGGACCTAATATTAAAAACAGAAAATGTAGAGGAAATGATAAAGTTTGTTTACAGAATCAAGGTAACATTCCTGGTCACCTCAAGACAGCCTTGTCTGCTACACCTCCTGCAGCAACTCGCATTAAAATATCTCACTACAGGAAACGCCTTCACCGCCTCCCAACCGGGTTCTGTCTGGGGCCAGAACTACACTAGCAATCACACTTTGTGCACCATTCACTAAAACAATGACAATTCTTCCCACACTAAGACACATATACTGTGTATGTACTGTTTACTTACGACTTTAAACTCAACACTAAGTTTCTGTTGACTACACAATAAACCAAGCCTCACATTTCAATTTTTATTCTTACACAAGAAGGATGATGTTGTCTTATTGACTGAGGTCTGGGACAACTGGTCTGTGTGTTTTTGTTGAACAGCGCTCGTGAGTTTATCCAGTCCTGGGGGCAGCAGTGGTTTCCGGTTGAAATACATCTATTTAGATGCAGAAAAATGCTTCTCACATGAATATGGCTATGTTTCCACAAAATTAAACTATACCCAGGCAATATCAAACATGCATGAAACCTAGGGGCCCATGACCAGATTTTCCTCTAGTTTTGTATTGGTTTGCATCTATGGAGGGTCTATCATTTTCTAAAACCAGAATGTTTCTTACATAGACTAAGCTGTGCTTAGAAATGTTAAATAAGTTAATTCTCTCTGTAACTCTCACCTTTTCCTCCTCTGTACCTTACCCCACCTCCCTCTAATTTGATCACCTCCCCTCTTCTCTCTCCTTATTCTCTCCGGATCCTCCTCTTCTGCTGTCCTCCCGTGGTTCTAGCTAAATCATGTCTCCGTATTTAGGAACTTGGCTGTCAATAGCAAAAACAAACCCTTCCTCTGCAGCCACAACCGACTCCACAGACATGCACTTGTAGATGCATGTAGGTGGTGTAGTGTGTCCATCTGGGTGTGTGTTCATCACTGGGCGACACAGGAGCTCCAGTCTGTATGCCAGCTCCTGGTCAGCCGGCTGTCTGAGTAAACAGTGGGCCGCGATGGTGAGGAGTGGGAGGTTGCCCGTCTGTCCTAGTTACCAATAACACTGGGCCTCACACCACAAACGCATACACCGACCCACCCCACAATTAAAAGGGATATGGCTTGCCAGAGGCCACAGACACGGGAATAAGTGCTTCTGCATCATGGTCTTATTCATCTCATATGTAACATTACCTTAAGGTTGGCATGGTCATTTTCAACACTGCCTGTCTCCAGTCATCTGATGACGTTTGGCCTGAGATAGTAGGTATTGGTGTGGTGGATCTGGAAAACATGACTACTAGTGTTTTGACCACAGCAGAGTGAGGCCACATTTCCTCCAGGCTGGTTTGTTTATACCAGAGCAGAAGGGAGAAAGGGAGGTTTGTTTTCTTCCCAGGCTGCAGTGTTTTTGACCAGAGCAGGGCAAAGATGAGACGCTGCTTGGGATAGTGGGTAGAGGTGCTGTGGTGGAACTGGAAAACATGTCTGGTTCTGCTGGTGTCTTCACCAGAAACCAGATCGGAGCAATGTTCTGTCCTGAATGGCACACTGTTTTCTATTTATTTTAAATGAGTGCACTTCATAAAGGAAAGTGTCCCATTTTGGATGCGATGTCACTAGTTTTCCTCTCATTTGTGGCCAGACTACTTTTTATACTTTAGCCATGTCCAAGAGCAATGTGGGTTACTCAGCTGCCCATACTGACCCAACCAAACAGTTTAAACATCATGAAATGTAAAAATATAATAAAAATTAAAGGTTAAAGGCATTCTTCAAATACTTTGTTTAAAATGCCTTTATTTTCAGTATGGCATATTCAGTTTAAATTAAAGTTTACACAAGTTATATTGCCTGTGTCGTGGATGTTATTCAGTACTTTTTTTATTTATAAAATCATCACAGATCAGTGCCCTCGGAAAGCAGACATACTGATGAATTCAAAATGTGTTGGTATTTAGGGGAAGGGTAACTTACATCCTAAATGGCATCGTATTCACTGTATACAGTAGTTCACTATGTATGACCAGAGGCCTATGGTCCACTTCTCAAAAGTATTCCCCTATTTAATTAACAGTATGTCATTTAGGACACAGCTGTTGCCATCTCTAGGAGATAAACAATCTGGTTGTTGTTGTTGTCACTGTCTGTATAATTACAGTCTTGGTATATTATATATTTCAGCTGCAAGAATCAGGCAGCCTTTGGTGAACCATCGGAGGAATAGTTAAATTAGAAGACACTTTTACCACCCACACAGAAACTAGGTTAACCCTTTCTATTTTAGCCCTTGGTCAGTGTAAATGTTTTTGGGGTAACCCTTTTCAAAATCAGCCCTGCAATATTCTGGATTTTTAGCCACGTTTTGGGTTAACCCTATATAAAATCAGCCCTGAGATGGTCTGAAGGGGTAGCCAGATGCTGGGTTTATCCTCCAGGCTTGGGTAGGCATTCATTGAATGCATTGGCTGGCGTTCATGTTTGGGTTTTAAACAAAACCTCTTTCAGTCAGTTCTCAGAAATTGTGACAATAGAAAAAGTGGGTTTTAAATCCATCTGGTTTCAGTGGACTCTTAAACTGGTATATACATAGCAACATGGTCTACGCAAAAAGAGAGTGAGGTTTTGAAGAGCAGTGTAACTGTGGTTGAAGGAAAATAATAATTTGATTAAACCATTGCCCTTCCCTTGTTATTTCCTTTGGTAAGAGAAAATGGTCAGAGAGAGGATGAGAAGAAAGAAGGAGCAAGTAATATGTGAGCTTGAGGAGAATCAGAATTCCCAGGTTAAAGGTTAAAGGTCATCCATTCAGCACAAGGGCCAAAGAGATGGGCCGCTGATAGGTTCAGGGCTAGTGGCTGGACTAGAGCGGTGTGTGTGTTTGCATGTGTATATGCCTTGGGTGGAGCTGCGCCCATCTAAACCAAACCTTAAACTACTCACTCAGATTAGAGGAGAGTGAGAATTCTCTACTAGGATTTTTGTTGCTGTTTATTTTCTCTCTGAGACAACCACAGACTGCCTAATGGCCTGGTGCTGCCCTCAGGACAGATGGAGGTCGAGGGAGAAAGTTCAACAGAGAGGGCGGTGAAAGTAAAAAGAGAGAGACAGTGAGGAAGAGGTAGAGAAATGGGGATATCCGCTGTGATCCGTGTCAGTAACTTTAGTGGTCAGCCTTTCGTGGTCATTGTGGTTGAGATAACTCCAGAGCCAGCCCAGCCCAGGAGCTATGGTTGGGCTGTATAGAATCAAGAAGACAACCGCTGAAGAAGACATCATCCATCCATTACCACTCCGTCTTAATGTTTATATCAAGTCTGTTTGTAAGACTGGCGGAGAAGGACGAGGTGAGAAAATAGATTTATCGGTAAAAATACCAGGAGGTGAGAAAGAAACAAAGAGGTTGAGAAATGCCAGCAGAGAGAATGGAAAGAACAGACACATTTTTAAGGTGTAAACAATCTGTACTTGTTCTAACCCTTTAATAGAACAACCTAACCAGG